>NC_136626.1:37112566-37347566 GCF_933228915.1 Telmatherina bonti
CTCTCTGAGTGTTCCGTTCCTCCCCATTTCCTTTTTCTCTTCCTTCTTTGTTTTCCCCTGTTTCAGCACCTCCCACATTCTTTTCTCACATTGTCATCCACCTCTGTCTCTCTCTCTTCCTCAGTTCCGAGTAAAGCGCCTTGCTTTTCGGTCTACTTGCTGTTTTTGCCACTCTGTTTCATCTCTGACTCTCTGGGGTGCACTTCTCCCTCTATGTTAATAGTGTTTCTGCGCTAAAAACAGAAGCTGCTTACCCATTCACATCAGGACTCAACACATGCATCTATGCATAAACACACACACGCGTGCGCACACAGAAAGTTCTACCCCTTTTCTGCTGTTAAATCCCAGCAAAAACAGCTTCACATCCTCTCATCCTGCTGAGATTTAGCTCCTTTGTCTATCTAGTACACCTTTCTTATTTACTAGCTGCTATGACAAAGAACAGAAATAAAACTTTGCACAGAAAGCTTTTTATTGTTTTTTTAGTCTCATATTATTATGTAAAATCATGCCATTAAATTTCCTGACTTTGTGAAAAAGCTTCTTCCAAGCTGACATCAGGCTCTTTGGACATGGTGCTTCACTGTGTGGCCGCACTGTGCAAACAAATCGCTGAGTCTATTTGTTTTGCTAAATGCTTGCATGCATGCAGTATGTGCAAAGCCATACATCACAGGGGTTTTAATGTTTTTACCTTTTCACCTGATATTTTTCATATTTTAAATACGATTGTCAGCAGTTTTATCTGGAAAATTCTCTTTTGTTTTGCACTCCTAAACAACAGCTTGCTTCCCTCCAGAATTAAAAAGCTGCTGGAAATCTGTCGTGAATGTGAAATCCTCACTCATAAGATAACAGGACCGTTAAGAGTCCTTTCCACCCCCATGTTCTGGCAGCCATACTCTGTTATTCCCCTGAATCTCAGAGTAATAACAATCACTGGCAGCACTAGAATCTCTCTGGTGGCTCTCTTTTCTTTTCTGCCTGATACATGGAGAAGTATCAGGGTTAAACTGATCAGCTTCATACGGATACAACAGTAGTGTCACCGGTCACCACTGGAATTCCACAATATCCTCTAAACAAGCGCTTCCTTCTGCAGCTCTCATATCTCAAACGACGTAGGTGATCAACAATCTAAATACCCAAATTGGAACAACTTTCCACCATTAAAAAAGCAGACATTCATTCATTCATTCATTCATTTATTATCCAAACAGCTTAGTCCTACGAAGGGTGGCGGGAAAGCTGGAGCCTATCCCAGCAGACTGGAATGCAGAAAAATCAGTAACATGCTGATGAAGAACTTTCTCAGCTATCAGCGTCTCTGACTCTGGAGGAGATGTTTTCCTCCAGAGGATGGTGACTGATCGTCCAGCAACAGTGAAAGTGATGCTTTTGTTAAAATAAACCATCAGTAATAAAAAGAAGCTGCAGCTGCATGGGAGAGATGACAACAAGAGACGTTACCTGACCGAGCTGGAGGAGGCAGAATTCCAATGTTAAAGAAAGTTTCTGGATGTTCCTGAGTCAGCAGGGGTGTTAAAGGTGGCACTGGGTCATCTGCAGAGAGCAGCAGAGGTCCAGGTAGCGCTTTGAATATCTGTGCTGATGGCTGGATCATTCTCGATATGGCTTGGTTCAGTTCAGGGCTGCAAGAGGCTAAAGTCTATCCCAGCAGTTACAGGCGAGAAGCAAACACCCCCTGCACAGCTTACCAGCCCATTGCAGGCTCAGCACACTGCTGGAGAGAATCTTTGAGTAACTAATCAACCTTCGGGAGGAAGCTGGAAGACATGGAGAGAACATGTAAACAGGAAGCTCTGCTTCATATTCAGCATTCATTCTCGTCCTAAAATGTTTTAGAACTCTGGCATCTAAAGGGTTAAGGTCCTGTTACTTATGTCTGTGTTTGGTTCTCAAGGTAATACTGATCAAATATATTAGATATAACAATATAACCATATTATTCATCATTACTAATGTCAAAACAACAAGGAGGCATGCTATTCCTCATCTCATGCTAATCCTAGTTAGCATGAACTGAGGGATACAAGCATAACCATGAGAAATATTTGAGCTTATGTGACCCATACACAATAAAAGATGGGAGGAGCCTCTGTGACGTTACCCATAGGTTTCTGAAGAGCTGAATTGAAGCTCGGTGGGCGGTTCCTACCATCACCATCTTGGCAGGGGCATGCGTATCATTTCACCCGGAAAATACAAATATGGGCAAAGAGGTGGAGCTGAGAGGGGGGCTGTGAGCGTCATGGTGGATGACTGACATCGAGCTTTCTGTAGCTAAGAGCTAACCAAGCTAACCCGGAGATAACTAGAGCTAACCAACTAACAGAGGTAAGGCTAAAGCTAAGCCACGTTGTTAACGGGCTAAAAACTGCAGTTGTTTTGCGTTTTTCTGACTTGAAGAGGGAGATCGGGTCAATCAAAAGGACACGCCCCTAAATATGCTGAACTTCGAGATTAAATCACTTTTAAACGGCTGAGTTAGAAAAAAGTTCACTCCCCCCACAGTTGTCATGAAGGTAAACCTGACCTATTAAACCTAAAATGGATTTTTGTACCAGGATGTAAACATGTTTATTTCTGCTGTAAACATGTTTATTTCTGCTGTAAACATGTTTATTCCTGCTGTAAACATGTTTATTCCTGCTGTAAACATGTTTATTTCTGCCGTGAAGTTGGTCTCTTTAACATGGGAGTCTATGGAGATTTGCTATGTTTTGCAGCCCCTAGTGGATGAAGAGGGAACTGCAGTTTTATGCACTTCTGCATAGGCTTCACTTTTAACCGCTGGAGGTTGCCGCTTGATGTGACATTAACATGAAAAAGAAAATTAAAGAAACGAATGGATCCACTTTACATAAAACACATCATGGTCAGACTCAGCTGTAATTCTCTTCAGTTTTATTTGTAGCGACGCTTCGGAGCAAAATCTCAGTTCAGCTTAATTCACTGTAGTCCAGTTATAATGCAGTTATCCAGTTAACTGATTCTTTATATGGTCTACTTTAGTCCAGTTTGTAACTGTTCTTATAAACCAATTTATGATCATAAGACAGCGATAAATAGCATGACATCACCTCCCTGGACCAGTTGCAAGAAGACAGGAAAGCGGGCGAACTGTAAGCCAGAGACACTCGCTGAGAAAAAAGCCAACAGATGCAACAAATGATCTTAGAAACATGCAGGACTCAAAACCAAACAGTTCTTTATGCTTCAGCTTCTTCAGGAGATTTCTTATCGTCTCCTAAGTGAAGAATGGAACTCAGTCCTGCTGTACAATGTTGTCATCTTCCTGTGTTCATAGAAAATTAACAGCAGTCGTCCGCTGCTGACTGATCTGCAAATAAATTCTTTTATTACTAATGTAGACTCTTACCATTCCCAGAAATGCGTTGCTCGCTGTAGACTGAAGTTGGGTTTAGTTTAGTGATAACTGTGCAGTGGAGACTCAGCTACACTGCAAACGGATCCTAAAGCGGTGTGCTCTCATGTGATGAGTGGGGCTGCAGGATGTAAAACAGCTGCTGATGAAGTATTACTTCTGTCTTTTCAGCCACCATCACTAATGCTTTTGTTTCTTGCTTGACTTCACCAGAAGAAGCAGATGGCCTATCACGTAACACGTGCTCCTGTGACACTGCCGGTTTATGTCGGTCAAACAAAGCTGACGCTTTTTGCTCTTAATTGTCAAGTCATGTCAGGTCCTCTAATTGTTGTGTTTCTGTTCACTCCTAACTTCCTGTTTGCTGACATTTTCCATGCATTCTGTGGCAGAACGCCTGATAATGTAGCAGCAGTCAAGGTCTAATCATTTTTTACATTTTCCTAATTACAGGCTATTATGTATTCAGTCCACAAAGCTAGAATAGCTTGAGTTTAATCACATCCACACCCACACAGAGAAATCCTCCCTCTCCTTCATCGCCTTCAACCCTGCAGAAGGAGGTAATCCATACCCGCTGGTCCTGCAGGCAAATCTGTTAGGGCAGCAACACAAATTAACACATGTTTTTGTTTGCGCAAAACAAGACGTATGAACAGCAGCTTGGTTCATTTTTTAAACTGACACTATAATTTGATTTGTGCAAAGAGGGAAGCAGGGAGGAAATGGGAGTTTTATAGACAAGAGACTGAGATATTAGATCAATGTTACTGGGAAGGGATGATGTGGGGGGGGGTAACCATGAAACATATCCATCTTTGAGTTCAGTTCATACTCCAAAAACCAGTGTGCAGATCTGACCTGGTTTATAATAAATAACAACATGTATCTTTCCTTTCTGATTTTAAATCATTTAACCCTTTAACTCACTGAAAAAGTGTGGAAGTAACACGTTTCTCCTGCGAGCGTGCATTAGTCCAGCTGATGGCACTTGTTTTAGAAAGATGAATGAGTGTGCTAATTTTTTTTTTTTTTTTTTAATAATGTCTCAGGTGGATATTGGAAGTGATGGAGTCGAATTTATTCATCATGTAAAGATAAATATGTTCAAAAGGCTCCAGAAAGTTGCTACTATGTGATCATAAGATGTTGCTGGTTGCTACCCTCCGTAAAACACTGAAGAACACTAAAAACTGGGAGTCTTTATATAACACACACACACACACACACACACATATATATATATATATATATATATGTGTGTGTGTTTGTGTGTTTGACATTCAACTTTACACAAACCATTTTTTTAGCTAGTTGTATAAATAAAGTTTCAAGAATACGGTAAACTGGATTTTAATAAGCAAAGGATTTCAATTTTATTTGCTACCATGGACAGACGAACTGGGACAGCAGACAAGTTGGGACAGGAGACGAACTGGGACAGGAGACGAGCTGGGAAAGAAGACAAGTTGGGACAGGAGACGAGCTGGGACAGGAGACAAGCTGGGAAAGAAGACAAGTTGGGACAGGAGACGAGCTGGGACAGGAAATGAGTTGGGACAGGAGACGAGCTGGGAAAGAAGACAAGTTGGGACAGAAGACGAGCTGGGGCAGAAGACAAGTTTGGAGAGGAGACGAACTGGGACGGAAGACGAACTGGGACAGGAGACGAATTGGGACAGAAGACGAGCTTGGACAGCAGACAAGTTGGGACAGGAGACGAACTGGGACAGTAGACAAGTTGGGACAGGAGACGAACTGGGACAGAAGACGAACTGGGACAGGAGACGAACTGGGACAGGAGACGAACTGGGACAGAAGACGAGCTGGGACAGGAGACGAACTGGGACAGGAGACAAACTGGGACAGGAGACAAGTTGGGACAGAAGACGAGCTGGGACAGCAGACAAGTTGGGACAGGAGACAAGTTGGGACAGGACACGAACTAGGGCAGAAGACGAACTGGGACAGGAGACGAGCTGGGACAGGAGACGAGTTGGGACAGGAGACGAGCTGGGACAGGAGACGAGCTGGGACAGGAGACGAACTGGGGCAGGAGACAAGTTGGGACAGGACACGAACTGGGGCAGAAGACGAACTGGGACAGGAGACGAACTGGGACAGGAGACAAGTTGGGACAGGACACGAACTAGGGCAAAAGACGAACTGGGACAGGAGACGAGCTGGGACAGGAGACGAGCTGGGACAGGAGACGAGTTGGGACAGGAGACGAACTGGGGCAGGAGACAAGTTGGGACAGGACACGAACTGGGACAGAAGACGAACTGGGACAGGAGACGAGTTGGGACAGGAGACGAACTGGGACAGGAGACAAGTTGGTACAGGAGACGAGTTGGGACAGGAGACGAACTGGGACAGGAGACAAGTTGGGACAGGAGACGAACTGGGACAGGAGACAAGTTGGGACAGGAGACGAACTGGGACAGGAGACGAGCTGGGACAGCAGACAAGTTGGGACAGGAGACGAACTGGGGCAGGAGACAAGTTGGGACAGGAGACGAGCTGGGACAGAAGACGAACTGGGACAGGAGAAGAACTGGGACAGGAGACAAGTTGGGACAGAAGACGAGCTGGGACAACATACAAGTTGGGACAGGAGACAAGTTGGGACAGGAGACGAACTGGGGCAGGAGACAAGTTGGGACAGGACACGAACTGGGGCAGAAGACGAACTGGGACAGGAGACGAACTGGGGCAGGAGACAAGTTGGGACAGGAGACGAACTGGGACAGGAGACAAGTTGGGACAGGAGACGAACTGGGACAGGAGACAAGTTGGGACAGGAGACGAACTGGGACAGGAGACAAGTTGGGACAGGAGACGAACTGGGGCAGGAGACAAGTTGGGACAGGAGACGAACTGGGGCAGGAGACAAGTTGGGACAGGAGACGAACTGGGACAGGAGACAAGTTGGGACAGGAGACGAACTGGGGCAGGAGACAAGTTGGGACAGGAGACGAACTGGGGCAGGAGACAAGTTGGGACAGGACACGAACTGGGGCAGAAGACGAACTGGGACAGGAGACAAGTTGGGACAGAAGACGAACTGGGACAGGAGACAAGTTGGGACAGGAGACAAGTTGGGACAGGAGACGAACTGGGGCAGGAGACAAGTTGGGACAGGAGACGAACTGGGACAGGAGACAAGTTGGGACAGGAGACGAACTGGGGCAGGAGACAAGTTGGGACAGGAGACGAACTGGGACAGGAGACAAGTTGGGACAGGAGACGAACTGGGACAGGAGACAAGTTGGGACAGGAGACGAACTGGGGCAGGAGACAAGTTGGGACAGGAGACGAACTGGGGCAGGAGACAAGTTGGGACAGGAGACGAACTGGGACAGGAGACAAGTTGGGACAGGAGACGAACTGGGGCAGGAGACAAGTTGGGACAGGAGACGAACTGGGGCAGGAGACAAGTTGGGACAGGACACGAACTGGGGCAGAAGACGAACTGGGACAGGAGACAAGTTGGGACAGAAGACGAGCTGGGACAACATACAAGTTGGGACAGGAGACAAGTTGGGACAGGAGGCGAACTGGGACAGGAGACAAGTTGGGACAGGAGACAAGTTGGGACAGGAGACGAACTGGGGCAGGAGACAAGTTGGGACAGGAGACGAACTGGGACAGGAGACAAGTTGGGACAGGAGACGAACTGGGACAGGAGACAAGTTGGGACAGGAGACGAACTGGGGCAGGAGACAAGTTGGGACAGGACACGAACTGGGACAGAAGACGAACTGGGACAGGAGACGAACTGGGACAGGAGACAAGTTGGTACAGGAGACGAGTTGGGACAGGAGACGAACTGGGACAGGAGACAAGTTGGGACAGGAGACGAACTGGGACAGAAGACGAGCTGGGACAGCAGACAAGTTGGGACAGGAGACGAACTGGGGCAGGAGACAAGTTGGGACAGGAGACGAGCTGGGACAGAAGACGAACTGGGACAGGAGACGAACTGGGACAGGAGACAAGTTGGGACAGGAGACGAACTGGGACAGGAGACAAGTTGGGACAGGACACGAACTGGGACAGGAGACGAACTGGGGCAGGAGACAAGTTGGGACAGGAGACGAGCTGGGACAGAAGACGAACTGGGACAGGAGACGAACTGGGACAGGAGACAAGTTGGGACAGGAGACGAACTGGGACAGGAGACAAGTTGGGACAGAAGACGAGCTGGGACAACATACAAGTTGGGACAGGAGACAAGTTGGGACAGGAGACGAACTGGGGCAGGAGACAAGTTGGGACAGGACACGAACTGGGGCAGAAGACGAACTGGGACAGGAGACGAACTGGGACAGGAGACAAGTTGGGACAGAAGACGAGCTGGGACAGCAGACAAGTTGGGACAGGAGACAAGTTGGGACAGGAGACGAACTGGGACAGGAGACAAGTTGGGACAGGAGACAAGTTGGGACAGGAGACGAACTGGGGCAGGAGACAAGTTGGGACAGGAGACGAACTGGGACAGGAGACAAGTTGGGACAGAAGACGAGCTGGGACAACATACAAGTTGGGACAGGAGACAAGTTGGGACAGGAGACGAACTGGGACAGGAGACAAGTTGGGACAGGAGACAAGTTGGGACAGGAGGCAAGTTGGGACAGGAGACGAACTGGGGCAGGAGACAAGTTGGGACAGGAGACGAACTGGGACAGGAGACAAGTTGGGACAGGAGACGAACTGGGGCAGGAGACAAGTTGGGACAGGAGACGAACTGGGACAGGAGACGAACTGGGACAGGAGACAAGTTGGGACAGGAGACAAGTTGGGACAGGAGACGAACTGGGGCAGGAGACAAGTTGGGACAGGAGACGAACTGGGACAGGAGACGAACTGGGACAGGAAACTCGTGTTTTTAGGTAAAGCATTAAAGGGTTAATGAGCAGGTTTATGTCAGACACGGAGCGACTTTACGGAAACACCAGTAGGAAACTCTGATGCTTCATCTTCTCGCCTGTTTTGTGATGAATATTCGCGATGAGGCGAAGGTTAGAAGGCTTGTCGGCGTTCCGCGGGGGACTCTGCAGAGGGGGGCAGGAAGAGTTCATCATGAGGAAAGTTACTGTCTGAGGAGAATAATCTGAACTGTTGAACTAACGATGCTGCAGTGAGATGAAAATCAAATGGGAGATAATTCTGTGTGATGTATTGAGCTACTGTACATGTTGGGGTCTGCATGCTGTTATTGCGCAACATTAAAAGCCCTTTCGATGCACATTGGATGTGCTGCTCCTGGAGGTTAATCAGATGCAGCCTATCTGAAACGCCATATTAATGTATGAATTCTTTTGTTCCTGTTTGCATCTTGTACTTTTATTCCTTGAAAATTTTTTATTTTTTTTTGTTTTACAGAACATGTTAATCCCAATTTTCTCAATCTGACACATTTCTGTGAACTGTTCCTAAAATTACTGAGACGGGCCTGGGTCACATGTAGTCACATAGGGAAGAATTATGAGCTAATTTAATTTAATTTATCCATGAAACGGTACCGGATTGTTCCTCCTGTTTACTGTTATTGCAGGTAGAGCTGCATTATGATTGTTTTCTTCATGTGACCTGTAAATCATGTTAATGTGTCATAAAACGACTGCGTGACTGATGAGGCTGGAGCTCCACACAGAGCTACGACACACAGCTCAGCCGTGCCGTTTATGACTCCACCGTGACGTGTAGAAAGATCTCAGAAGATGAAACACTCTGCCCCCCCCCCCCCCCCCCCTCTAGTAGCTAAACAATGACAGCCATTTTTGTTGTTGACACATTTAAAACTGTCACCATGCAAACAGGGCAACGCCTGCAAACCGGAGCTCGCTCTGTTTGCCTCCCCGTGCTGTCGCTGAATGAGTGAACATCCTGTAGCTTTATATTCATTACTTCCAGTGAGAAACGATGCGTGCCTCATCAGCATTTTCCTCAGCCGGGTGCCCTCGGCGTGCCGCTGTCTGCCGGGTGGCGCCATGCATGCTGCAGATATGGATGGGCCTCTGCTGAAGCTCTGTAAATATTTGGAGCTGCTTCTGCAACGTTTGTTTCAGCAGACGTATGGAGGCTGGAGGAGCATGTGTGTGCGTGTGTGGGGGGGGGGATCCATCATTTCATTATATTAAAAAGCTGCAACGATGCATTCACGACTTCTCCAGCAGCTTTAATAACCAAGAGGAGGGAATCTTCCCTGGTTCTGGTCCTGATGGAGGTTTTCCTTCCTGGTTCTGGTCCTGATGGAGGTTTTCCTTCCTGGTTCTGGTCCTGATGGAGGTTTTCCTTCCTGGTTCTGGTCCTGAGGGAGGTTTTCCTTCCTGGTTCTGGTCCTGATGGAGGTTTTCCTTCCTGGTTCTGGTCCTGATGGAGGTTTTCCTTCCTGGTTCTGGTCCTGATGGAGGTTTTCCTTCCTTGTTCTGGTCCTGATGGAGGTTTTCCTTCCTGTTTTTATATCTCGTTTATTAATTTTCAGCCAATGTGTGAAAGACCATTGCCATGCTCACCCTTCTAACCTTCCCAGCCACATTCCCCGCTCATCGCCCCGCTCATCGTCCCGCTCATCGTCCCGCTCATCGTCCCGCTCATCGTCCCGCTCATCGCCCCGCTCATCGTCCCGCTCATCGCCCCGCTCATCGTCCCGCTCATCGTCCCGCTCATCGTCCCGCTCATCACCCAACTCATCGTCCCGCTCATCGTCCCGCTCATCACCCAACTCATCGTCCCGCTCATCGTCCCGATCATCACACAACTCATCGTCCCGCTCATCACCCAACTCATCGTCCCGCTCATCGTCCCGATCATCACACAACTCATCGTCCCGCTCATCACCCAACTCATCGTCCCGCTCATCGCCCCGCTCATCGTCCCGCTCATCGTCCCGCTCATCGCCCAACTCATCGCCTCGCTCATCGTCCCGCTCATCGCCCCGCTCATCGCCCAACTCATCGCCCAGCTCATCGCCCCGCTCATCGCCCAACTCATCGCCCCGCTCATCGCCCCGCTCATCGTCCCGCTCATCGCCCAACTCATCGCCCCGCTCATCGCCCCGCTCATCGTCCCGCTCATCGCCCAACTCATCGTCCCGCTCATCGCCCCGCTCATCGTCCCGCTCATCGCCCAACTCATCGCCCCGCTCATCGTCCCGCTCATCGTCCCGCTCATCGTCCCGCTCATCGCCCAACTCATCGCCCCGCTCATCGTCCCGCTCATCGTCCCGCTCATCGCCCCGCTCATCGCCCCGCTCATCGCCCCGCTCATCGTCCCGCTCATCGCCCAACTCATCGCCCCACTCATCGTCCCGCTCATCACCCCGCTCATCGCCCAACTCATCGCCCAGCTCATCGTCCCGCTCATCACCCAACTCATCGTCCCGCTCATCGCCCCGCTCATCGCCCCGCTCATCGTCCCGCTCATCGCCCAACTCATCGTCCCGCTCATCACCCCGCTCATCGCCCAACTCATCGCCCAGCTCATCGCCCCGCTCATCGCCCAACTCATCGCCCCGCTCATCGCCCCGCTCATCGTCCCGCTCATCGCCCAACTCATCGCCCCGCTCATCGTCCCGCTCATCGTCCCGCTCATCGCCCAACTCATCGCCCCGCTCATCGTCCCGCTCATCGTCCCGCTCATCGCCCCGCTCATCGCCCCGCTCATCGTCCCGCTCATCGCCCAACTCATCGCCCCACTCATCGTCCCGCTCATCGTCCCGCTCATCGCCCAACTCATCGCCCCGCTCATCGCCCCGCTCATCGTCCCGCTCATCGCCCAACTCATCGTCCCGCTCATCGCCCCGCTCATCGTCCCGCTCATCGCCCAACTCATCGCCCCGCTCATCGTCCCGCTCATCGTCCCGCTCATCGCCCAACTCATCGCCCCGCTCATCGTCCCGCTCATCACCCCGCTCATCGCCCAACTCATCGCCCCGCTCATCGCCCAACTCATCGCCCCGCTCATCGCCCCGCTCATCGTCCCGCTCATCGCCCAACTCATCGCCCCGCTCATCGCCCCGCTCATCGTCCCGCTCATCGCCCAACTCATCGTCCCGCTCATCGCCCCGCTCATCGTCCCGCTCATCGCCCAACTCATCGCCCCGCTCATCGTCCCGCTCATCGTCCCGCTCATCGCCCAACTCATCGCCCCGCTCATCGTCCCGCTCATCGTCCCGCTCATCGCCCCGCTCATCGCCCAACTCATCGCCCCGCTCATCGTCCCGCTCATCGCCCAACTCATCGCCCCGCTCATCATCCCGCTCATCGCCCCGCTCATCGTCCCGCTCATCGCCCCGCTCATCGCCCAACTCATCGCCCCGCTCATCGCCCAGCTCATCGCCCCGCTCATCGCCCCGCTCATCGCCCAACTCATCGCCCCGCTCATCGCCCCGCTCATCGTCCCGCTCATCGCCCAACTCATCGCCCCGCTCATCGTCCCGCTCATCGTCCCGCTCATCGCCCCGCTCATCGCCCAACTCATCGCCCCGCTCATCGTCCCGCTCATCGCCCAACTCATCGCCCCGCTCATCGTCCCGCTCATCGCCCAACTCATCGCCCCGCTCATCGCCCAACTCATCGCCCCGCTCATCGCCCCGCTCATCGTCCCGCTCATCGCCCCGCTCATCGCCCAACTCATCGCCCCGCTCATCGTCCCGCTCATCGTCCCGCTCATCGCCCCGCTCATCGCCCAACTCATCGCCCCGCTCATCGTCCCGCTCATCGCCCAACTCATCGCCCCGCTCATCGTCCCGCTCATCGCCCAACTCATCGTCCCGCTCATCGCCCCGCTCATCGTCCCGCTCATCGCCCAACTCATCGCCCCGCTCATCGTCCCGCTCATCGTCCCGCTCATCGCCCAACTCATCGCCCCGCTCATCGTCCCGCTCATCGTCCCGCTCATCGCCCCGCTCATCGCCCAACTCATCGCCCCGCTCATCGTCCCGCTCATCGCCCAACTCATCGCCCCGCTCATCGTCCCGCTCATCGCCCCGCTCATCGTCCCGCTCATCGCCCCGCTCATCGCCCAACTCATCGCCCCGCTCATCGCCCAGCTCATCGCCCCGCTCATCGCCCCGCTCATCGCCCAACTCATCGCCCCGCTCATCGCCCCACTCATCGTCCCGCTCATCGCCCAACTCATCGCCCCGCTCATCGTCCCGCTCATCGCCCAACTCATCGCCCCGCTCATCGTCCCGCTCATCGCCCAACTCATCGCCCCGCTCATCGTCCCGCTCATCGCCCAACTCATCGCCCCGCTCATCGTCCCGCTCATCGCCCAACTCATCGCCCCGCTCATCGTCCCGCTCATCGCCCCGCTCATCGTCCCGCTCATCGCCCCGCTCATCGCCCAACTCATCGCCCCGCTCATCGCCCAGCTCATCGCCCCGCTCATCGCCCCGCTCATCGCCCAACTCATCGCCCCGCTCATCGCCCCGCTCATCGTCCCGCTCATCGCCCAACTCATCGCCCCGCTCATCGTCCCGCTCATCGTCCCGCTCATCGCCCCGCTCATCGCCCAACTCATCGCCCCGCTCATCGTCCCGCTCATCGCCCAACTCATCGCCCCGCTCATCGTCCCGCTCATCGCCCAACTCATCGCCCCGCTCATCGCCCAACTCATCGCCCCGCTCATCGCCCCGCTCATCGCCCCGCTCATCGTCCCGCTCATCGCCCCGCTCATCGCCCAACTCATCGCCCCGCTCATCGTCCCGCTCATCGTCCCGCTCATCGCCCCGCTCATCGCCCAACTCATCGCCCCGCTCATCGTCCCGCTCATCGCCCAACTCATCGCCCCGCTCATTGTCCCGCTCATCGCCCCGCTCATCGCCCCGCTCATCGCCCCGCTCATCGTCCTGCTCATCGCCCCGCTCATCGTCCCGCTCATCGTCCCGCTCATCGCCCCGCTCATCGTCCCGCTCATCGCCCAACTCATCGCCCCGCTCATCGTCCCGCTCATCGCCCCGCTCATCGTCCCGCTCATCGCCCAACTCATCGCCCCGCTCATCGCCCCGCTCATCGCCCCGCTCATCGTCCTGCTCATCGCCCCGCTCATCGTCCCGCTCATCGTCCCGCTCATCGCCCCGCTCATCGTCCCGCTCATCGCCCAACTCATCGCCCCGCTCATCGTCCCGCTCATCGTCCCGCTCATCGCCCCGCTCATCGCCCCGCTCATCGCCCAACTCATCGCCCAGCTCATCGCCCAACTCATCGCCCCGCTCATCGCCCAACTCATCGCCCCGCTCATCGCCCCGCTCATCGCCCCGCTCATCGTCCCGCTCATCGCCCAACTCATCGCCCCGCTCATCGTCCCGCTCATCGTCCCGCTCATCGTCCCGCTCATCGCCCAACTCATCGCCCCGCTCATCGCCCCGCTCATCGTCCCGCTCATCGTCCCGCTCATCGTCCCGCTCATCGCCCAACTCATCGCCCAACTCATCGCCCAGCTCATCGCCCAACTCATCGCCTCGCTCATCGCCCAGCTCATCGCCCAACTCATCGCCCCGCTCATCGTCCCGCTCATCGCCCCGCTCATCGCCCCGCTCATCGTCCCGCTCATCGCCCAACTCATCGCCCCGCTCATCGTCCCGCTCATCGTCCCGCTCATCGCCCAACTCATCGCCCCGCTCATCGCCCCGCTCATCGTCCCGCTCATCGTCCCGCTCATCGTCCCGCTCATCGCCCCGCTCATCGCCCAACTCATCGCCCAGCTCATCGCCCAACTCATCGCCTCGCTCATCGCCCAGCTCATCGCCCAACTCATCGCCCCGCTCATCGTCCCGCTCATCGTCCCGCTCATCGCCCCGCTCATCGCCCAACTCATCGCCCCGCTCATCGTCCCGCTCATCGCCCCGCTCATCGCCCCGCTCATCGCCCCGCTCATCGTCCCGCTCATCGCCCCGCTCATCGCCCCGCTCATCGTCCCGCTCATCGCCCAACTCATTGTCCTCCATCCACCCCAGACCGGCTTGTTTGTCCACAAAGACATCAAGCACCTTGAGTTTCTTGACCTGCGTCTCTGGAATTCTCCTTTATAGGACATAAAGCTTCAGACTGTCTCACCTCCTTCATTCATTATCCGAACCGTTTATTCCCATTAAGGGTTGAGGGGGAGCTGGAGCCTATCCCAGCAGTCGTCGGGATAGGCTAGAGGCAGGTACACCCTGGACACCTCGCCAGTCCACTTCAGGGCCACACAGAGACAAACAACCACTCACTCTGCAATTTTGAATAACCAATGAACCTAACATGCATGTCTTTTGATGGTGTGAGGAAGGCGGAGTACCTGGAGAGAACTGACTCACGCACACACAGGGAGAACATGCAAACTCCACACAGAAAGCCCCCCCCCCCCCCCCCCCCCCCAGCAGAGGATCAAACCAGCTACCTTCCTGCTGTGAGGACACAGTGCACCATTATGCCGTTTCACATTTTTTCAGACAGGAATGACCTCATTGTTGCACAGAATTATTTCATTATTTATGTTTTTACGGTGGTATAATTTAGATTCTTATATCCCGTCTTTTCTACGGTAACCTTGAGTTTCCTGAAAGGTGCTCATAAGAAATGGACTCTGATTACTTTCCTTCTCATGCTTTGGAGAGCTGGAGACCTTTGGCTTGGTCTTGTTTGGTCTCTTCTTACTGTGTATAGAAGTAACATGAGCAGCCGGTAAATCCTGTGTGGGACCAGGACAGCCTGACTGAGAGGAATCAGTGGGGGAGTGGTGGTCTGTCCATTCATCAGAGGACTGGTATTTAAGTCAGAGGGGACTTGCATTGTGGGTCCAGTTATATTTAATCATGCATAGCTGTAGATTTAGAGTCTCTTTTGTTTCTTTCTCTTCCAGTTGTCTTGTTCTCTTCCAGTTGTCTTGTTCTCTGAGTGTCCCTTTTCCCTGCTGGTCTGTAGATTCTTACACTTATTTTTGATTTCACCCACCATCACCGAACCCCATCAGCTGCCAGGATGCATATTTCTCTCCTCCTATATTTTCCTCTCATCATCTTTGTCTTTCTTTCTTTCTTGACATGGGGAGGCAGAGAGATGGATGGTGAAAAAGAGAAATCAGAGAGAGTGAAAAATAGATGTGTGCAGAGAAAAGCGTCTAGAAAATTCCCATCTTCACATCCATCCAGCTTCTCTCTCTGCTGACAGAGATAGAGGGGATAAAAGCTGGATTCTTAGATCAGGCTTCACCTCCATATTGTCATCCTGGGGAGCTTAGAGGTCAATCTACTGCGTCTCACTTCCACCGATAGTGGAAGAAGTCTCTCAGCTAAACCTTCGACACAGATGCACATGATCTGTCCTTCACAGAGGGAGGAACAGCCTGCATGCTTGGCCTCAGGGCAAAAGCAAGTCAACATGTAGAGCTGGTCACCAGACTGGGCATCTAGGGTCCACAACGTCCATGAAATACAGAGGAAGAGGAGAGGGGCGTTCGAATGATGGCGAGTTTCATTCTGAATCTGCACGATTACAGTGTTTCAAAATGACAAAATCTTTGTCCTTTCCAGGATTTTATTCAGTTGTTGTTTCTTGATTCGGTCTTTTCTGTGTTTGTATGTTAAGCACGGTTTAAATTCCTAATTATATCTCCTTCACTTAACTCAGAAAACCACATGAAGACCATGTAAACACTTAATGCTCTGAATTTGCTGCAGTTTACATCTTCTTTTCACATTTAAATGAATCATAAAATGCCTTTTATTTTCTGAATCAGTGTGTGTTTATGTTCAGGCAGAACGGAGGAACAGTGCTTTCCGAACTCACCCAGCAGCCTTTGTGATTAGCAGCCCGACTCTGCACTGCAGCTAAATTGAATCAATTAAAATCTTTTTTCTGTAGATGGCTGCTCTTGCCTCTACTCAATTAGCTTGGACCGAGAGACGATAAAATAAATAAATAAGGCTGTGAAGAGAGAAAAGAGGAGAAAGAAACTCATTGAACGGTCAGGCAGCCGTCTGCAGGTGTCAGGACCAGATGGATGCATGGATGTTGCACTGGACTCCAAATCAGCCAGACTGTGGCTGATTAATTCATTGCAAACTTTTTAGTTGTGCACATTTGCAAAAACCTTCAGTTCACTGAATGTACGAGAGCTATGATGCAACCTGTGAGCTGATGACATCATAACGGAGCACATTACAAGCCAATCACCGCAGTATTCATGTGCATGCGTGTGCGTCTAAATTACACACAACTGTTGAACACATAACTTAGATCAGCTCGTTAGTCAATAAATTAAACATATTTGCACCTGTCATCATCTACAGGAGTGTGTATGAGCGGTGATGATGTGTGTGCTTAATCAGACATCTTCATGCAACACTCATTTTAATCCCTGTTTAATATGTCATGAAAACGCATATTACATGTGGTGAAAAGTAATGAAAGGAAGTTCATAGTTACACAACATGACGTCCGCGGTCTGAAACGTTGATGTGTGGATGATTGGAACAAATCCGACCATCAGTTCTGCTAATTAGCAAAGAATGATAAACAGAACTTTGTTTCTGGATTTCAGGTCACAAAACAGAAACAGTTTGCAGGAGTAGAAAGAGTTATCCAGCGTCCATTGTCTGCAGTCACCAGTCCACCACACACACACACACACACACACACACACACACACACACACACACACACACACACACACATTCACTCCATGGGAACATTTAGAGATGCTAAATAAGCTAACAAGCAGGTATGCAGAGAACTATAATAGCTAAAAATGATGGATTTGTTCATCTGGAAAGATGATGACAGAACAGAAAAAACAGGCTTCTACCTGCTAATACTTCAGAAAAAAGCTTCAGTTAAATTTCCTGTTGATTAAACTCAGTATAATAACACCAAGCTCACCTCTGAGATTAAATTCCAGCCATGATTTTTTCTTTTTCTTCAATTGTTGTTTCTTTAGTTGCTGTTCAGCTCCTCAGCAGTTTTATGGCTGGAACGCCGTTCCTTCTCCTCTCCACGGCTCTTACAGCAAAGCCATGTTGACGATTCTGTTAAAATAAACAAGAAAACAAGAAATAAACAGTTTAGTCAGAGCAATTTAAAGTATGCGGAGTGAGGAAACATGAAAACATCATTCCAGTGTGGTACTTCAGGGAAGGACAAACATGTCCTTTTCCACTCTTTGACGGATGAGTGCTGCTGATATTATAAGAACAGAAATATGAGTGTCTCCCTGTAGTTTCAGCTGCCCTTCATTTCTTCATGCTTGGGAAATTATGGTATGAAATATTCATTTAACTTCAAAGACACAACTGGATATGTTATTTATTCACAGCATAGTGATAACCAAATTCCATTCTGCAGCATGCACCTCCTCACAGGCACCACTCTGGTTCTTCCCTTCTCTCTGCCTTTCTTTCTTTCTTCTGGTAATTACCTGGGAATATTCCTGGATGAGCAGTAAGGCCTCTCAGCACCATGTCCGAGGATATCCAGCTGTTATGAGGCCTGACTGACAGCCTGCTCTCCTTAATGTCACCCCAACACAAAACCCTGTAACTAGCGGAGTCTACCTGTGGCTGTAATGCATACATAATGTAGCTTTTAGCATGGAAATAAGAGGAAGGAAAATGTGCTCTGAGTTGGACATGAGATTCCTCTAAAGGAGGAGGATCTGGTTAAGGGTCCCTGTCTTGTCAGTATTCATACCTCGGTGGATTTTAAGCCACTTCACTGACTCAGGATTTCTTCGGGGGTTTAATTAAACCATTGAGGATGATGGTGTTCATGGTGGTGTGGCTGAGATGATTTTGGTGGGAAAGAGATTATTATTTATTCATTATTATCTGTCGTTCTCATCTTCCTTATCTATTACTTTGTTCATATTATTTTCTTCTGTAAGCCTTTAGAGTCAGATGGAGGAATCATTCCTGTAAAGGCAGAGCTTAAAGTAGGCCCAGTGAGTTAAGAAACATGCTCTATATTTTGCTTTATTTATTCACAAAGCTGCACTGGAGGGCAGAAATGTTGCTCATGTTTGTTTCATATGAAAATATTTGTCTCAAGCATTTTCATACAAGAGAACTGAATCAAGTTTACTCTGATGGTTGTTTTCATGAGGTTGTCTTCACAACACGAGTCGTCGGTGTTAAAGTTAGCTCACAAACATTTTCACCGATCTTGCAGGGTGATAAAGTTGTTTTTTAACATCAAGCTTCCAGAGATTATAGCATGTGTGCCCTCTTTCATGTAATCAGGAAATAACATGCTGATATTTAATGCAGGTTTCTTTTTAGTAATCTCGCTTAATGACATTTTTAGAAGACGAACCTGTAAGAACGTCCTCTCTCTGTTCCCTCACACAGGGTTCCTGAGTACCGGCGACCAGGCAGCCAAAGGGAACTACGGTCTGTTGGATCTAATCCAGGCTCTGCGTTGGACCAGTGAAAACATCGCAGCCTTCGGTGGAGACCCATTACGCATCACCGTCTTCGGCTCAGGAGCTGGAGCTTCCTGCGTCAATCTCCTCACACTCTCTCACTACTCTGAGGGAAATCGCTGGAGCAACTCCACCAAAGGTAAACCAGCAAGTTACAGAACTCCACCAGATCTCCAGAAAACATCTGTCCCGAGTACTGTATATTTATCTATGTAAGCAATGTACACTCACCTCTGCAGTGGGTGACCTGGTGAGAACGCGGAGTGGAGGGAGGGGAAGTCATGGAGAGGAAATCCACTCAGTATCACTGTGTCTGAAAAATATCTTTGGAAAAGTTGAAATTAATCAGCGTGCAGCTTCAGATGCATGTGTACCACATGGTTTGTAACCTGGATTAACCATTATGCGTGCAGATGGGTGTTTACATACAAATACAAATACATAAAATACAGATGCACAAAACACACATGTACAGATTACAGAAATACACAAACAATTATATTTTACACACACACACACACATTTTGAATCTCACAAATTGAATATTTTATGTTTAAAAAGTTATGCACAGATCAGTTTAAAAGTGTGCCAGTGTAGTTATAGATAGATAGATAGATAGATAGATAGATAGATAGATAGATAGATAGATAGATAGATAGATAGATAGATAGATAGATAGATAGATAGTGTGCTTACCAGATGATTCCTGCACACATATTTTTCTGCCTTTAAGACTTTTTGAACATTAACGTTTTAGATTTACAAGAGTTGAAGGTAAACATAAAATTTTGTTTAAAATTATGAAACAATTGAATTGATTATATCAATTCAATTATATCATAATTGAATTGTGCATTTTGTAATTTTTCCCTTTAAATTGTTTTGTATGTCATTTGTAAGATATTTGTCTGCAATATTTGCAAGTAACCAAAGATATACAGACGTTAGTTTCTACAGTTTGCAAATCACTGAGTTGAATTTCTTTGAATAGAAAATATAATGCTGATGTCATGCAGACTTGTCTGGAGTTGACTGGATATGCATTAATGTCCTGATGCAGAGGCTCCTGATTCTGCATCAACACGTCCATGTCCTGGATTAGCAGAAAGTTTTTCCTTTAAATAAGAAAAATGGGTGAAATAGGCTATTTATTTACTCAGAAAACAAACAGGTATTATTTATCTATGAGAGGCAAAGGCGAGGGAACATCTGGTATCAGAAGTGCAGATGAAATAACAAACACTGTAAGTGTTTTTATTGACCATACGTGGGTTATGTGTGTGTGTGTGAGGGTGCCTTGTTTCATTTAAGTAACATGCAGCTTCACTCTCTCAGAGGTGGATCCTGAAGGACACGTTGACCTTGAAGAAAGAGATTTTAAAAGTCATCAGGCTGGAGCCATTTGCAAACCATGTTGAGATTTTGAACTGTATTATTTCAGGTCAGACAGATGGTGCACAAAGAGGTGGAAATGAGGACAAAGAGCACATGGCATGGTTTCCTTCCATCTTGATTCATGATAATGGCTCCATTCTCTCTCCAAAAACAACATTGCCAATGTCTTCTGCTTGCAGTTTTCCATGCAAAACCCCAAAAGCTCCTATCTAACAAGAGCAAACTCAAAGTTTTTAATATAAACTAATATTGTTTGGAGAAAGAAGATATGAAATATAAATGTGAGGAAGTAATTTTATTTCTGAAACATGGTGGTGGTCATATCATGATATGGGCTTGTTTAACACTATGTGGACCAGGTTTAGCATGGTTGGATGCATTTAGAGAAACTATAAGAGATGAGAAGGACATTGGATGCCATTCTAAGAAAAAGTTTTTTTCATGCCTAACTTTGAGAAATTATGGGTGGGACTCTATTCAAATCAATGATACATTAAATTAATTACAGCTTTGTAATTAATTCCTCTTAACACTGTAAACTCAGCTCCATTAATATCTGTAAAAATACATTTCATTTTAGGACATTGAAAATACAAAACTGTTAAGTTAACTTAGGGACAAGTTAACTAAAATCTCCAGTTTTACTATGAGTGATCTACAGTAATTTTAAGTTTTAGATCAACTGACCTGATTTATAACACTGCTTACCTGGTTAATAAAACTGACCTGGTTAATAAAACCGCTGACCTGGTTAAAAACAAAACATTTTTTTTCTTAATAAGATTAAAAGCTTTGGCATTGATGAACAATTAAATATAAATTTATATAATTAAATTCCCAAGGAAACTATTTTGATGATAAAATGAGTGAATTATTTCTAATTGTTTCTTTCATGTGTGTTTTATTCTGTCATGAAGGCCTTTTTCAGAGAGCCATCGCCCAGAGCGGCACAGCTCTGTCCAGCTGGGCCGTCAGCTTCCAGCCAGCCAAATACGCCCGGATGCTGGCCCGTAAGGTGGGCTGTAACCTGGACGACACGGTGGAGCTGGTGATGTGTCTGCAGAGAAAACATTACAAGGAGCTTGTAGATCAAGACATCCAACCAGCTCGCTACCACATTGCCTTTGGTCCAGTAATCGACGGTGATGTCATACCTGATGACCCTCAGATACTGATGGAACAAGGTATCAGATCGGTCCACGTAGGAGCTGTGCTTTTCAGCTGGGCTTTTCTAACATCTGTGTGCTCTGTGTTTTATCAGGCGAGTTCCTCAACTACGACATAATGCTGGGAGTGAACCAGGGTGAGGGACTTAAGTTTGTGGAGCTTATTGTGGACAATGACAATGGCGTCCAGGCCAATGACTTCGACTACGCTGTGTCAAGCTTCGTTGACGACCTTTATGGATACCCGGAGGGAAAAGACATCCTCCGAGAGACCATCAAGTTTATGTACACAGACTGGGCCGACCGGCACAACCCAGAGACCCGCAGGAAGACGTTGTTGGCACTTTTCACCGACCACCAGTGGGTGGCCCCCGCTGTTGCCACAGCTGATCTGCACTCCAGTTTTGGGTCACCGACTTACTTCTACGCTTTCTACCATCACTGTCAGACAGAGCAGGTGAGTCAGTAGGAAAGTTATGGTACTGCATATCTACTGGATTACTTGCATGTTAGAAAATAACAAAATTCTCCAGATGAGTCTGACATTATAACATATACAGGTTCACAGGGTCCAGACTAATGTTCTGCATTGGTTGTGCTGGTTGCACTGGTGCAACGTTGTAGCATTGGATGTTATAACATTGGACATTAAAACATTAGACATTCTAACGTTGGACGATGTAACGTTGGCCGTTGTGATGTTGGACGTTATGACGTTGGATGTTGAGACATTGCAATGTTGGACATTGGATGTTGTAACGTTGGACGATGTAATGTTGGACGCTGTGACGTTGGACGTTGTGTCTCTTGATGTTGTAACATTGGACATTGAAACATTGGACATTCTAACGTTGGACAATGTAACGTTGGCCGTTGTGATGTTGGACATTGTAATGTTGGACATTGTGAATTTGGATGTTGTGACGTTAGGTGTTGTGTCCTTTGATATTGTAATGTTGGACGATGTGATGATGGACATTGTGACATTAGACGTTGGACGTTTTGATGTTGGACGATGTGACGCTAGATGTTTTAAGTTGGGATGTTGTATCATTGTGACATAATATTATAATGTAATGTTGGACATTTTGATGTTGTAATGTTGGACAATGGGATGTTAGACATTGTGACATTACACGTAGTGACGTTTGTAATGTTGGACGTTGTAATGTTGTAACGTTAGAGGTTCTAATGTTGGATGTTTTGATGTTTTGCGTTGTGACGTTGGACGTTGTGATGTTGGACATTGTAACGTTGGATGTTGTAACAATGAATGTTGTAAAGTTGGATGACATAATTTTAGACATTGTGACTGGATGTTGTAATGTTGGACGTTTTGATGTTTGGCATTATGTTGGATGTTGAGACATCGCAACGTTGGACATTGGATGTTGTTATGTTGTGACGTTGTGACATTGGATGTTGTGTCGTTTGATGTTGTAATGTTGGACGTTGTGATGTTGGAACCCAACCCATCTCCTGCTCATAATTCTCAGACTTTTTGTTCTTGATGTGGATTAAACTGGAGAAATGAAACACTTCTTTACGACTTACAATCCTGCAGTTTTTCTCGTGAGAATAAAAACATTAAAAGCCTTTTTTTTTTTTTTTTCAAACTTCTTAAAAGAGCAAACAGAAAATCTGTCTTAGGGTGGGAGCAACCACTCTGTCTCTCTCATCCCCTCTTCTTTTTGCAGTTTCTTGTCTCATCAAACATATTTATTGTAAGTTATCAACACCTTCCTCAGTTTTTCTTCATATTTGATTAAATTTTTTTGATTTGAAATGGATTTCATCAGGTACAGAAATGAAAGAAAATGTGATTTATTTGGTGATGGATCTATTGAGATGGTAAATCTGCTGTTTTCTTTAATGTAAAATAGACCATTGATGCTTCTGAAATAATTCAACACATCTAGCTGTGTGTCAGTAGCTACACAATGATGTTTTATTCCCAGTACTGACCAGTTTAAAGACCTGATGCACGAAATGATCTCTGCAGGTAATCTAACCTAGCTGGACGTCGGCCTTCGGAACTAAGCTGAAAACATCCCAGGACATGTAGTTAATGCATGTAGTTATGTACTGTAACATTTTAAATATTTCACAACCAGATTATTTATTCCTGTACATTTAAACAAAACAGGAATAAGATAAACCAAAATAACAAAATTAAGATTGCTGAGATTGTTCAAACATTAGCACAAACACTTAAACCAGCAGACAGACAGCATGTCCCCAAACTCCAGAGACATTACTACACATGTTGTGCAGCTCCACTTTGTCCCTGTGGACTGGACCGTACCCGCCTGCAGCGTACCGGCTGTCTCCGCCCTGCAGCCCCTGTCCCTATGCTCTATATGTCTCCTCATCATAAGCTCATCGCCTCTGCTTCTCTGTTATCATTCATTTCCAGACATTTGAGGAGGGTTCTGATCTTCATACAGACACATGCACAAACACACACACAAACACAGACACAGACCTGCACATGTTTGCTGTTTAAAAGCTGAAAAACCACGCGCTGCTGCAGTGTGATGCTGCACCATGTTCCACACGTCTGTAGCAGGCAGAAAACAAAGTAGTTCCTACTTTTCCTGACATTTCTGTTATATGATGTACAGAATGAATAACTATCTCACTATGGACCCACACATCACTACTAATGAGTTTTGTCAGATAACTAAATGTTTTGGGTTTTTTTTGTGACTGGTACACCGGTCCAAGAGTTATACAAACACAATGGGATCTGATTAGATCTGGCCCAAACCATCGCATGCTTTGCTAAAGGTTACTATGCTACTGGCACAGAAACGTTATTACATTATTAGCCAGTTGTGATGTTACTGGCTGTTTTACATTTAAAAGGGCTGAAATTGTGACATGACTGGCTGTGATTACATAATCAGAAGCAGGAATCATAAATGTCCAGACTGAACCATTACTGACTCTCCCAGATATCCCCAGAGAGACAGTTACAGTAATCTTCTATTGATTTATTAATAACACTAAGAAATTATTAGAATTTGTGTTCAGATCACAAAGTGACACAATATCATGTAATGACAGACGAGCAAGCTTCTGAAGCAGATGCAGGATGCCAGAGTGCAGTTTCACAAGGCTCCTTACAGCTGTTGAAAAGAAGCACATGGATAATTAGCAACACAACAGAGACACCTCACTGAGCTAGATGTCTTTATTTCTTAACCTACTCACAAACATGTTATTAACACTAAGTGCTGCGTACACTCAGTGGGTAAATGGATGAATAAACTCTGAACTTAAACACAGTTGTTTCTACTGTCATGAAGCAACATGCAGAGGTAATCCTCACAGTTAAACACCACAGCAGTTTAGTCCATCTAAAACTGCTGACTCGGGGTTATTTTCCTAATATTTAACACAATATAGAGCAGGTCAAACTGTTAAACAACTTTTTTACTTGTGCTGTTGCCTAGCAACCAGCTTAACTTTTCCTTTTTACTGAGCTCACAGGTTGCTCATGATGTGTTTGCTGTTACTGTATCCTCATGTACCTCTTTTCATTTTCCAGTGTTCTGTTTATGATTCCTGACTTTTACATTTACAGAAAAACGGTTTAAATCAATCCCAGCTGATCATTTAAAGCTGAAAACTGTAAACAAACAGCAACTTTAATGAGATGCGGAGTAAACCTCAGCAGGTTTGCAGCCAGAGACGTCTATTAGATTCCTGCATCATTTTTTTATTTTGATTTTTCACATATCTACGTTTTCAAAGGTTTGAAGTGATGGTTTAAAAGCCAACAATATGTTCCCAAACCTTCGCACTGTTAGTTTTCATTCAGTCAACAGCAGCTGATGAGGCAGGACTCCTCCGTCATCCTTTTCTCATCCTTTCTTTGTCTCTGGTCAGACATAAAGCAGCATATCACAGACGTACAACAGTATTAAAGCTTTTTTATCCTTTCCCTTCTGAAAATGTTCCTTTTCAGTGAGAATCATCACGACGTTACCTGTTCTGCAGCTTATATATAAATGATAAAAATGTGATCAATCTGCTGCCTGTTAGGTCCCACCGTGGGCTGATGCGGCGCACGGGGATGAGATCCCGTACGTGTTCGGACTGCCGATGATCGGACCCACAGAGCTGTTTCCCTGCAACTTCTCCAAGAACGATGTGATGCTCAGTGCCGTGGTCATGACTTACTGGACCAACTTCGCCAAGACGGGGTATGACGACATTACAAGCAAGACCAGTATGCTTCCATGTGCTTAAACTATAACACCTAACATATCTCCAGCTCATCCTCCAGCTTGTACTTTCTATGTTTCTATAGCTGTAAATGATTTATAACTTAAGTTCAGTTGTTAAAAGGAAGAATGGAACAAACAGAACATCTTTGTCCAGAAGTTATGATCTGTTTAGCTTTTCTTCTTTGGGTAATTTAAATAACTTAATGTACATTTGCTCTGCAGTCTCTACATCACTTGATCAGTATAATTACCATTACAAGACTATGAACAAGTTAATAATTCCTCCACGTGTGCATTTGCTCATATTAACCCACATCTGATGACTACAGGAGTGGTGAAATATGCCAGTGGCTTTTATGAACTGTGCAGTGTAATTGGTATTCTTTGCTGATACCCTCTACATATCTTCAATTACATTATTAATTAATAGTCGCAGGCTGCAGAGGGACATTCGTGATGGAGCAAAATTAAAGCTCCTTCTCTCCCTCTGCCTCGTGTTGCCTTCCAGCATATCGTCATGGCGGTAATTGTTTTTTCTGATGCATAATGGGGGACATTGGCTTTTTCTGTGCCCTGCCCAGTAACCCTGAGGGGAACAAAGAGGCACTAATGATCTACATATATAACCCCAAATTGACGTTGAATGTGTGGTACCTGGGAGATTTATGCCAGCCATTTGAATGGTTAAGCGTGTTCCTGATGAGGTTTGGCCGGCTGCATGAGCCTCTCTCAGACAATGCGGCGCTCTGCAGGTCTGAATGGGTCTCTGCAGCTCACATGGCCGGCAGATTAACTGGCACAGAGGCTTTTTAACGTGGGAGATCATGCTGAATGTGCTCTGTGAGCTCGTCTGTTTATGGGATACTTAAAGGCAGCGGTAGTCATGGTGATGGTGAGCCCTTTGGTGTGAAGTCTGTGTTTACATATTTCTTGGACTGAAACATGTTTAATTTCCATCCAGCAGAAATTTGTGCCGATCACCAGATAGGTTTACTTCAGACCGTTCAGTCAGGCAGCCATATGGCGACATGTGTACTCACCCAGAGACAAACGGCTTTTTTCCCGTGTCCTCGTCCTGCCTATTGTGACTTATTTAACCCCAAAAGTATTTTCTCATTTCTTTACAGAGACCCAAACCAGCCAGTCCCCCAGGACACCAAGTTCATCCACACAAAGCCAAACCGCTTCGAAGAAGTAGCTTGGACGCGCTACAACCAGAAAGACCAGCTGTATCTGCACATCGGCCTCAAGCCGCGGGTCAAAGAGCACTACCGGGCCAACAAGGTTGCTTTCACTTCCATTCACTTCCTTCAGTCCGGAACATGGTTTTTCTAAAATCAATTCTAAATTTTAGAAAGCATAAATGACAATGAGCACGATCAAAGATCATTACTAATCCCAACTGTCACCTACAAGCTTAGATAAATATACTTCAGTTTTCATATCCCCTGTGGCTTAATGTACGTCCCTTTCAGGTCTGACAGGACAATAAAAGTCTTCTCCCAAAAAACACTATAAAAATGACAATTAGAGACATTTTTCTCTCATATCTTCAGTCAGCTTCAGTCGAAATCAAAACTTCCAGAAAAAATTATTTTAATCCTTTAAATGCAAATGTGATTGTGAATGTCATTCCAGACTTAAACCAGTCTGTAATGCCGTCTCAGTAGATTGAAAGAGAAGGGGAAATTTGTGGCAATGGCTCTAGACAAACCATGTAACACAGAACCGATCGATGGTCCGCTTTAAATAACGGTGAAGCCTGGTGGAGCCCTGTGGAGCCCCGTGGAGCCCTGTGGAGCCAGGTGGATTTACCCCAGAGAACTACTGGTGTCGTTATGAAGGATCAGTCTAAAAGAAAAGTAGCAACAGAAATTATTTTCATCCACTGTTAATTTTTTTTTTTGTTTTTTTTTTTTCTTTCATCTTCTTTTTGCAGTGGCAAATCTGTAATTTCTTACTGTCTGTTAGAGAATAAAAGCACTCTCCCAAGAATCACCGTAAAACATGAAAAATGTTTTACGGTGATGTTTTACATCTTTTTCCCGCTTTTCTTCTCACAACGCTAAAACGCCTTCAGTACTGATCAATAACACCAAATTTGTAATTATATCAAATTTTTTAATGTCTAAAATGACAACTGATGACACAATCTCCGTGTTTGTCTGGGAAAATTAATTCACTAATCAAAGTGGTATTTAAAGACTTGAAATACTTTAGATAATTGCTATTTTGTTCAAAAAAGTCAAAGAAAAACTATGTGTAATGTTTTAATAGCAACTTTTGGCAGAAGACTTTCTACAACAGAGTATTAGGGCCACAATAAGAAAACAAATACAGTTTTGAGATTAAAGTCGAAAAGTGGAGAATAAAGTCGAAATGAGACTAAAGTAAAAAACAAAAAACAAAAAAAAAAACATGACATGGCAAAACTGACAAGGCAAAACATTGCAAGGTGAAACCTGACAAGACAAAACATGACAATGCAAAACATTACAAGGAAAAACATGACAAGACAATGCATTCATTCATTCATTCATTTTCTGAACCGCTTATTCCAATTCAGGGTTGCGGGGAAGCTGGAGCCTATCCCAGCTGGCTTTGGGTGACAGGCAGGGTACACCCTGGACAGCTCGCCAGTCCATCGCAGGGCCACACACAGAGAGACGAACAACCACACTCACTCCTAGGGGCAATTTAGAGTGACCAATTAACCTATCATGCATGTCTTTGGATGGTGGGAGGAAGCTGGAGTACCTGGAGAGAACCCACGCATACATGGGGAGAACATGCAAACTCCACACAGAAAGGCCACTGACCAAACCAGCCAAGGATCAAACCAGCGACCTTCTTGCTGTGAGGCCACAGTGCTAACCACTGCGCCACCGTGCAGCCCACAAGACAATACATGACAAGGAAAAACATGACAAGACAAAACATGACAAGACTGCAACTGCAACTGCAACTTTATTTATATAGCACTTTTAACACAACCACAGTCGACCAAAGTGCTGTACAGAATAAAACAGAGATAATGATCATAATACAAATAAAGAGTACAAAAACATATAAAATTTCTAAAACTGGTAAAATCATGATCAATACAGTCAGATTAATAATGTCAACATCTCAGGTGGTGTTAAAAGCCAATGAAAACAGGTGGGTTTTAAGACGTGATTTAAAAACAGGTACAGAAGAGGCCTGTTGGATGTGCAAAGGCAGCTTGTTCCATAGTTTTGGAGCTGCAACTGAAAAGGCTCTGTCCCCTCTGAGTTTACGGTGGGTTTTTGGTACACTCAGGAGGTGCTGGTCAGCCGACCTGAGTGACCACGTCGGAGAGTAAGGGCGCAACAACTCAGAGAGGTAGAGGGGGGCAACACCATTCAAACATTTAAAAACAAATATAAAAAGGTTAAAATGGATCCTAAAATGCACGGGCAGCCAGTGAAGAGATGATAAAACAGGGGTGATGTGCTCAAATTTACGAGTGCCAGTTAAAAGACGTGCAGCAGCATTTTGTACAAGCTGCAGGCGAGTAAGTGCGGACTGGCTTACACCAAAGTAAAGTGCATTGCAGTGATCCAGCCATGTGGTGAAAAAGGCGTGGATCACAGCAAGGTACTGTCGTGATAAAAAGTGCTTTACTTTGGCTAGCTGCCTTAAGAGGTAGAGACTGGACTTGACCACAGAGCGAATCTGACTGTCCAACTTAAAACAAAACAAAAAAAAAAAGGAAAAACATGACATAGCAAAACATGACAAGACAAAACATGACAAGACAAAACATGACAATGCAAAACATGACAAGACAAAACATGATAATGCAAAACATGACAATGCAAAACATGACAATGCAAAACATGACAAGACAAAACATGACAATGCAAAACATGGCAAGACAAAACATGACAATGCAAAACATGACAAGACAAAACATGACAAGACAAAACATGACAATGCAAAACATGACAAGACAAAACATGACAATGCAAAACATGACAAGATAAAACATGACAATGCAAAACATGACAAGACAAAACATGACAATGCAAAACATGACAATGCAAAACATGACAAGACAAAACATGACAATGCAAAACATGACAATGCAAAACATGACAATGCAAAACATGACAATGCAAAACATGACAAGACAAAACATGACAATGCAAAACATGACAATGCAAAACATGACAATGCAAAACATGACAAGACAAAACATGACAATGCAAAACATGACAAGACAAAACATGACAAGACAAAACATGACAATGCAAAACATGACAAGACAAAACATGACAATGCAAAACATGACAAGACAAAACATGACAATGCAAAACATGACAAGACAAAACATGACAATGCAAAACATGACAATGCAAAACATGACAAGACAAAACATGACAATGCAAAACATGACAAGATAAAACATGACAATGCAAAACATGACAAGATAAAACATGACAATGCAAAACATGACAAGACAAAACATGACAATGCAAAACATGACAAGACTAAACATGACAAGACAAAACATGACAAGACAAAACATGACAATACAAAACATGACAAGACAAAACATGACAATGCAAAACATGACAATGCAAAACATGACAAGATAAAACATGACAATGCAAAACATGACAAGACAAAACATGACAATGCAAAACATGACAATGCAAAACATGACAATGCAAAACATGACAATGCAAAACATGACAAGACAAAACATGACAATGCAAAACATGACAAGACAAAACATGACAAGACAAAACATGACAAAATAAACACTTCCCACATGTGGTAACACAACAAAATACTCTTAAGGTTTAATTTTGTTCTCGTCACCCTCTTTTTTAATTAATACACTAGATGGAAATAAACGCATTCATTTCCGTCTATCTGCGAACATCCTTCACACACACGATTCTCATGTTTTCTCATTTTCCTCTAAAACAAACACAACTGCTGAACGATCATCATTAACCTGAGACTGTTCTGTGTTCCTGTCCTGAGATGGTTCCACACCCGCTCTGTGAGGAGTTCATTCATTTTCTGTCCATTCTTTAGGTCAACTTGTGGTTGGAGCTGGTTCCTCACCTTCACAGCCTCAATGAGGTCACGCAGCTCATCCCCACCACCACCAAGGTTGGTACCAGATCATCCACACAGAAACACTCATACATGAAGTTTGAAGTCTGTCTTCATCTGTTTCTGACACGCAGTCATGTGTGTCCAGTTGCCACACACACTTTGCATGTTTCGGCTCAGATGCTGCATTCAGGGCTACAGGAGAGAGCCCGGAAACACACATGCAACATCTGACATGGACAGCAGCTACTCTCTGATTTGCCCTCCTGCTGGATAGACGGCACCACTCACCGTTTGTAAAATAAACTGACTAATTACTTCTGACTCGTAATTATTAGGACCTGTGGTCCAGCGCAGCCTGCAGGTTTCAGAGTAATGTTTTCGCTGCATGATGCAGTTATGAATTTGTCCCTTTGGGACGTAGTGGGCAGCTGCAGCCCTCAGAGCTCTGAGGATAAACATGTTATTACTGGCAACAGGAAAGGATGTAATCAGCTGTTTTAGCAGGTGTTTTAACAGGCTGGGTCTGAAAACTTCTTTATACATGCTACTTTTACTTTGTAAACTGCATTATTAATAGGAGTGTGTGCAAGTGTGTCAGGCTCTGGTGGTCATTAGAAAGTTTACAAACTGAGAGCAGGTGAAGTGTGTGGCATACTTTTCTGTAGAAGTCACCTTACTGGAGAAGCTTGTCTGCATGGAGTCCACCGTGTGCATGTGTCCATCAGCAGCAGAAGCCGGTCTCATGACAGTCCTCTTTAGCGTAAAGTAGTTCAGCAGTTTGGGAAAACAAGCTTATTTTGCTGAGCTAATTAAAAAGGCTGACACCAATCTCATTTGTGTGGCTGAGTGAGAAGCCAGAGCAAAAGGATAATTAATGTTTCAGCTCTTGGAGCTGAGGAAAGAAAATGTCTCCTCACACTCCTGTCAGTTAAAAATAAACATGACAAAGACAGAAAACAAACACACTGTGCTTTAATTGAAACATTACTGAACCTTAAGAATCAGCTAAAATGATTTATCTGATAGCATCTGTTTCCTCCTACTCCTAACATACACAAGCAGGAAACATCGTCTGGTCAGAAGGAGTTAATGGCAGAGTTATGATCGCATCAAGTCAGCACTATGAAGAGATATCCGAATTTAAAGCCGGTCATAGAAATAAACTTTCTGTTAGGATCACAGGTCATTTTAGGAGAAATAACCAGTATGAATGCTTGCTTAGACCAGTAAAACCACATCCCAGAGCCAGGTGGTTGTTCACAATAAGCTTCTTCAGAACCTCACATGAAGTCACAAACATGAAATATGCTGAAAGCGACAAATGAAAACAGAAGACTGGAGAATAAAATGATACGTCATCGCTCTGCACACCTGGCCATTATGGTTTAAACTTGTTGTGAATGATGGATTATTGATGCCAAAAGTAATTCTATAAGCAACAGAGCCACGTTTTACAACGTTTCTATCCGTCCAGGAGGTTTACAATCCAGACACAACATGTAGTGTTTATTCAGAGACTCTAGATGGTAAATCCACCATTATTTATCACATCTTCATCACCATCACTACCATGTTGCTAAGAGACCTCTATTTTCACCTGGACATGATGATGAAGACACTTCCTGTCAGACTTTCCACCAATCAGAGAGCTTAAACTGACGGTAACGTCCAATCAGGAGCAGCCAAAGATCAACAAGTGATGAGAAAAGCAGGAAAACAATGATCCTCTATGGCTGGAATAAATCCAAGAAGACGTTTGGGATGCAGCTGAGGTGGAGGTGCTGCAGTGAGGATAGCAGGTAGAAAGTAGCAGGAAGAAGTTTGGAAACATGGAAACAGTGTGTGTGTTTCAGACTTGGTCACTAGTGATCTGTGTGTTATTTCTACAAACTTCTGGTTGCTTTTTTTGCTGCTTTATCTATTCATACATTCATTTTACATCATTTTAGCCTCAGAATCTGACAGCTGAGGCTGAAGCATCACGTCTACATGGAAAAATCACGTCTGCATGGAAACATCACGTCTGTATGGAAACATCACGTCTGTATGGAAACATCATGTCTGTATGGAAACATCATGTCTGTATGGAAACATCACGTCTGTGTGGAAACATCACGTCTGTATGGAAACATCATGTCTGCATGGAAACATCATGTCTGTATGGAAACATCATGTCTGTATGGAAACATCACGTGTGTATGGAAACATCACGTCTGTATGGAAACATCACGTCTGCATGGAAACATCACGTCTGTATGGAAACATCCCGTCTGCATGGAAACATCACGTCTGCATGGAAACATCATGTCTGTATGGAAACATCACGTCTGTATGGAAACATCACGTCTGTATGGAAACATCACGTCTGCATGGAAACATCACGTCTGTATGGAAACATCCCGTCTGCATGGAAACATCCCGTCTGCATGGAAACATCACGTCTGTATGGAAACATCACGTCTGTATGGAAACATCACGTCTGTATGGAAACATCACGTCTGTATGGAAACATCATGTCTGTATGGAAACATCACGTCTGTATGGAAACATCATGTCTGTATGGAAACATCACGTCTGCATGGAAACATCATGTCTGTATGGAAACATCACGTCTGCATGGAAACATCACGTCTGTATGGAAATATCACGTCTGCATGGAAACATCACGTCTGTATGGAAACATCACGTCTGTATGGAAACATCACGTCTGCATGGAAACATCATGTCTGTATGGAAACATCACGTCTGTATGGAAACATCACGTCTGCATGGAAACATCATGTCTGTATGGAAACATCATGTCTGTATGGAAACATCACGTGTGTATGGAAACATCATGTCTGTATGGAAACATCATGTCTGTATGGAAACATCACGTCTGTATGGAAACATCATGTCTGTATGGAAACATCACGTCTGTATGGAAACATCACGTCTGCATGGAAACATCATGTCTGTATGGAAACATCACGTCTGTATGGAAACATCATGTCTGTATGGAAACATCACGTCTGTATGGAAACATCACGTCTGCATGGAAACATCATGTCTGTATGGAAACATCATGTCTGTATGGAAACATCATGTCTGTATGGAAACATCACGTCTGTATGGAAACATCATGTCTGTATGGAAACATCATGTCTGTATGGAAACATCACGTGTGTATGGAAACATCATGTCTGTATGGAAACATCATGTCTGTATGGAAACATCACGTCTGCATGGAAACATCATGTCTGTATGGAAACATCATGTCTGTATGGAAACATCACGTGTGTATGGAAACATCATGTCTGTATGGAAACATCACGTCTGTATGGAAACATCATGTCTGTATGGAAACATCACGTCTGTATGGAAACATCATGTCTGTATGGAAACATCACGTCTGCATGGAAACATCATGTCTGCAGGCTGACCTGCAGGAAAAGCTTTCAGCTTCTACATCATAAGATTTTTATGCTACATGAGTCCTGAAATCAGTGTTTTATATTGATTCCATCTAACTATGCATTGATCTTCTCTACATCTTATGAATTTTTACATATGATTTAAACACTGAGCCATGTTTCTTTTTCTGTCTCCAGATTCCTCCACCAGAAGCGACCAACCGCACACCAAAGACCAAAGTTCCTTTGACCAGGCGCCCCAATCCAACACCATTCCCCACGGAGAGCAACGGCATTCACAATCAGCCGCACCTGGTGGACCAGCGCGACTACTCCACGGAGCTGTCGGTGACTATAGCCGTGGGAGCCTCGCTGCTTTTCCTTAATATTCTGGCCTTTGCTGCTCTTTACTACAAAAAGGACAAGCGCCGCCATGATGTCCACAGACGCTGCAGCCCGCAGAGGAGTGCTGCGAACGACCTGGCCCACACTCAGGAGGAGGAGATCATGTCCCTGCAGATGAAGCAGCACTCAGACCTGGATCGGGATTGCAGAGGGGTGAGCGACTCTCTGCACCCGCACGACGTGGTGCTGAGGACTGCCTGCCCGCCGGACTACACTTTGGCCATGAGGCGCTCACCGGACGACATCCCACTCATGACACCGAACACCATAACCATGATCCCCAGCACCATGGGAAGGCTCACCTCGCTCCACTCCTTCAACACCTTTCCCAGCAGCGGGCAGAACAATACTCTGCCTCACCCTCACCCACACTCACATTCCACCACCAGAGTATAGCCCCACGGCTGCACCCACGGAGGCGAGGAGCTAATGATGCTGCTGCAGCAGAGACTTGAGGCCAACTTGCCGACGAACGTGGACATGTCAGGAGCTGCGATGCCAGCTTGGAGTTGCCAAACACTCACGGATTTACACTGGGATTGTGCCACACGCTGTTAATACCTGAAGGAATATAGTACAGTTTCAGATGGTTTGAACCAGAAGATTTAAAAAAACAGGAAAAAAATGTTTTTGTACAAAAATAAAGACAATTAAAAAATAGATATAAAGAGTTGGAGAAAAAGCGACCTCTCACAAGCTAAAGCAAAGAAGAGGATGTTTTCTATGAATATTTTTGTTCTGATATTGCAGCAAAACAAGGAAAACTACGTTTTCTCTCTAGCGACAGCAGTTATGGCCTTCGGGATGATCTGACAGATGACTGCTTGACAGTATTATCTGGAAGCAGAGCGGAGCATCAGACACGCCTCGGAGGTGAGAAGAGGGGAACGCTTTGTAAAGAAAGAAAAAATATTCTTTTCCTTTGACATCACACTGCAGAATACTCTGTTTGTGGGGCACAAAGGAGATGCAAACCAAATGTAGGCATGTCTAAGCATCTTAAATGGAGGCTATGTAAGATAAGGCAAACAGCTGGAGAGCAAAGGAAGGACTGAACACACGGAGGAAAAGACTGCCTGTATGCACAACAGAACCATTTTGAGGAAAAACAAAACAAAGAAAAAAAATCTTGCAAATACTTTTCATCCATTTATTTTTCAGGATGGGAACAATTTTATTGTATAGAACCTATTTACATATCTAGATCATACACTAAGCACCAAGGCTTTTTAAGGCCTCTTCTCTTGGGAGGGGTGTCCATACTGCAGCCTGCTGGCGTGGGAAGGGAGGACCCCCCGACTGGCAGTTCCAACTTCAACACAAAGAGCTCGGGGACAAAGGATAACTGGATATTTTAGCACGATGCGCATGACAATTTATCTGCTTGATGGCTGCTCTGCTGATTATGTCATTATTAAGAATAATTTCCACCCTGTCCTTTGCATTGGACTGCATTCCAGGGAAAACCTTGCGGGACTGTGGGAGATACAGTCCGGCTGCCGAGGCTGCGTGCTGGAGTTGGGAACAGAAAGTGTTGGGGTTGGGAATATGGGAAATCTTTCTTGCATAATATATTCTAGCTTGAGTGGGGCTGGGCATATAAGGACTAGTTTTGTACTCTGTGTGTTGGTACTACTTTTTGATAGTGGTTAAATCACATTACATGGTATCAATCAAACTCATTGTACCTTCAGTTGAGATCAATGTTATTTGCTGTTCTACCTACTGGAGCACTATACCTTATTGAAGTCAGAGTAATTACCTGCACTGTTTATTCCATTGCCCTTTTCTTTTCTTTTTCTTTTTTGTGCCTTTCTGTTCTTTGACGTGAGGTGTGTTGACGAAGTGATGCAGTGGGGCTCCGCTGGAAAGAAAATGGAGGATGAAAGGGTGAAACTCTGGGCTGCTGTATCCAAGTTGGCTCTGTACTGCAGAGCTATTTAAACATGAATGCCTACACATGACTAATTCAAGTTAAAAGCCAAGCACAGACGGATCACACTGGTACAAATCTATAGAGCTGCACAGCAGGCGGCCGACAGCAAGGTTTAGGATGAGGGTAGTTCCATTCCTGTGATGCATTTGTGTCTTTTGGTTCTGTTTTTTGTTTTTTGTTTTGTTTTTTTTTTTCTTTTGCTAGATTCTGTCAATGTCATTGAGCTCTTTGTCTGATCCAGAAAAGCTGGATCAGATGAAGAGGTTGTGTGTGAGAGGTGTCCAGAAAAGCGTTACCTCTTCTACATGAGGCTGTTCTGCTTCCTGCCTAAAGTGACAATATTCTTTTTCCGTGGATAGAAAACAACCTGATTCCCAAGAAGTGCAGCTTCATGTGACACATTTCTCCTTTTCATTAGAAACACTGCTTCTTCTACGGTCAGGAAAAGGTTTGGGCTCCTTTCAGGCCTTGTCGGGTGCTTTCACACAGATATGGTTCTGGTTCTGGCTCCGTGAGGGAGTCTCAGGACCTCAGGGCTTTCTGCCAGACCAGCCTGTGCTCACACCAGTTTAACCAGTATCAGTGTGGGTCGAGTCCACTCTGCGGAAGTTTAACACAAATTTGAAGAGTTGGTTGTGAAAGTTGTGACTAAATTATCAGGCTGCAGTTTAGATACATGATACATGCAGCAAAATGATCTCATAAGATGTTGGAACATAAACGTAAGTTTACGTAGATTCCCTACCGAAATGTATCTGTTGCTAGGCAACATAATATCATCTTTGCTTTTTCCTGCTGAAACATGGTGTGTAATATGATTCTATGAACAGTGACAGACCAGTCTGGCGATGCCCCACATGAGACCGGCTGCAGACCACCCCTGTCTGGACCGGTCCAGTGCAGGCTCCCTCTCACAGTGGGAGAGGAACTTTCCTTCACCCATCATGATGAAGAAGAAGGTTTGATAAACGGTATGACGTAGAGCTGCCACCCAAATGAAAAAACATGGGACCTTACCCGGTTTTAACCTGATAGTTTTATTACAGAAACATGAAACATATCATGTTATAATGTTTTAATTTTCCAGTTTTTAAAATAAAATTGACACTAAAACTTAACAAGTTCTTTCTTTTGTTTGGGTGACAGCTCTGCACTTCTGTAAGCTTAAATATAACACCAAAACTAAACTGCAATAATCAGTCACCATGGTAACTGAAGTAATAAGAAAGAAACAAAACAAAAAAAACAGGAAACTTTACCTGTTGTGTTGTAAAAACATGAGGACTGAATGACGTTTACAGGGTGCATTAAAACCGTGTAATGTACGGGTCTGAGTTGTTTACCTGCTTTTACCACAAACGTAAACACGTTATTACACATGGCTGTTGTTTTTTACTAAACTTGCTAAACTATCAGAACTATTTTCCATTGGCCTTCATGTAGTTTTTATGCTAAACAACATTTAGGCTGTCAAAGCCAGCTGATCTTAACCATCTGATTAACGTGTTGCTATGGTGATGCCCTTTATGGAGTGATATAACAGTGATTTAACTACATGTGCGTATGTACGGAAATAATGCAGCCAGTCGACGTTAGAGCGACTAACGTCGACGTTAGTCTGCTGATAAATCACCTATACAGTTCCATGATGCTACTTATTTAGAAAAGATTTGGTTTCTTCCTGCCCTGTGGTGGAGGAGGCCTGAGAGTGGAGCCTGCGGCGGAACTGTCCCCACGGTGGAGCTCTGCAACCGGGCCCCGCTGTGGAGTCTGCGGCGGTACTGTCCCCACGGTGGAGCTCTGAGACCGGGCCCCTCTGTGGAGCCTGCGGCGGAACTGTCCCCACGGTGGAGCTCTGCAACCGGGCCCCGCTGTGGAGTCTGCGGCGGTACTGTCCCCACGGTGGAGCTCTGAGACCGGGCCCCTCTGTGGAGCCTGCGGCGGAACTGTCCCCATGGTGGAGCTCTGCGACCGGGCCCCTCTGTGGAGTCTGCGGCGGTACTGTCCCCACGGTGGAGCTCTGAGACCGGGCCCCTCTGTGGAGCCTGCGGCGGAACTGTCCCCACGGTGGAGCTCTGCGACCGGGCCCCTCTGTGGAGCCTGCGGCGGAACTGTCCCCACGGTGGAGCTCTGCGACCGGGCCCCTCTGTGGAGCCTGCGGCGGAACTGTCCCCACGGTGGAGCTCTGCGACCGGGCCCCTCTGTGGAGCCTGCGGCGGAACTGTCCCCACGGTGGAGCTCTGCGACCGGGCCCCTCTGTGGAGCCTGCGGCGGAACTGTCCCCACGGTGGAGCTCTGCGACCGGGCCCCTCTGTGGAGCCTGCGGCGGAACTGTCCCCACGGTGGAGCTCTGCGACCGGGCCCCTCTGTGGAGCCTGCGGCGGAACTGTCCCCACGGTGGAGCTCTGCGACCGGGCCCCTCTGTGGAGCCTGCGGCGGAACTGTCCCCACGGTGGAGCTCTGCGACCGGGCCCCTCTGTGGAGCCTGCGGCGGAACTGTCCCCACGGTGGAGCTCTGCGACCGGGCCCCTCAGAACTTTTCCTATTTCCTTTTGTTTACTTTTTCAACATTGAAACTTTATCTCCAGCGACAGGGGTTAAACATCAGGGCCGGGGAGCTGGCAGCGTGTCTGTGCTCAGCCGGTGTGACAGGTCTGTCAGAGAGATTTTAGGGCTGCTTTCTGCACACATCTCGTCTGAAGCTTTCCATGATGTGGACTTCTGGAGGATGTGATGCTTCTGCACTCACCGTGTTTCAGTTAGTAGAGATGTTGTGTTTAGTTCCACATAATTTATTACAGCTGAAATATTTCATATTTCTTTTCCTCTTCACCCCTCCTTTGCTCAGCTTGGTCATCGTCATTCCACAGGACCATTGAGGGGAAAGTTTTGCTGCTGGATATGTTGTGAGGATGCAGGACAGGTCTGGGTCGTTCCCTGATGGTTGGATATGTGCAGGTGATGCTGAACAGTGGAACTAAGCAACACTGCTACACCACTAAATCCTCCTGGGCTTCTTTTGTGCTCAAATTAATTAAAGTTTATGACTCTGGCCAAAAGTAACAGACAGTCGGGGCACCGAATGTTTTTTTCATACTTCTCCTGGCTTTGTTCAGCTTATGAACAATCTGCAGATCCTGCTTAAAACACGGGGAAGCAGGTTGTATTCCAAGTCATTCTCTACCTGCTCAGACTGTTAAATTTAACAGACAATGAGAGATTCTTTGACTTAGGAAGCACAGATTTATGTATGTAAGACTATGACGGAAGCAGAGAGCCTCACATGGCGGCTTAGAGCCTCAGTCGGGTCTCCGCAGCCGATGTTGAAGAGTTACTGCTTTTCTTAGCAGGGATTCTCATCTGTCTCATCTTCCTCACGGAGCTGACAGCTGGGGCTGTTTAACAAATCGTCTCCCTTCATATCCGCAGCCTTCAGTGGACTGCTTTCTGCAAGGCTGCCTGCTAGCATCATAGGTCAGAGCAGCCTCAGCACCTAACAGCGTTCGCCGCTGAGTAGCGATGAGTCATCCAGGGAAGCAGACTGCAGTCAAATCCAGCTGTTTGGAAGGTTTGAGTCACTGCAGGAGTAAAGTGCTGATCCTCAAAGCATATAGTGACAGAAATACCACAGATGGCAAGCCTTTTGTGCTCACACCTAAAAGTCTGTACACCGCCACAGAGACCCAACTTAGCCAGCTGACAAGCTTGTTTTGTCTCAGTGAAATGTAGCTGTGTGGAGGCTTCTATTGGGAGAAAACATCCTGACCCTTTTTTCCTCACAAACACTGTGCACTCATTCAAAATAACAAGTGCAGACTTCTGTTATCCCTTATTAGTCTGCAGTAGACAAGCCGGATGCTTTCTGCTTCTGCTTTTTGGAGCAACTTCTATTTAAATTGAATAAAGTAATTATATCTCCTTGCTTTGGTTTGTTACTCTGGATGCAACAAGCAGCAGCGGTTTAGAAGTGAGAGTCCAGGTCTGTAGTGACACATTGCCGTCTCAAGCCAGGGTCTTTTTCTGTTCCTTTCCATCAGTGTGTTGGAAGCATGCTCTTCTCCACAGTATAAAAACATGGATTTTTTCCTTTTAATCTGGATAAAGTCTGTTCTGTGTTGGGAATATATCAACCGTTTTCAAGCTCTACCTCCGATATCTAATTCAGTCTAAATAAAAGCATCAGTGCACCCTCTGTAACAGACATGCAGAGTGATTCATCGTAGCTTTTCCAAGTACAATATTCTGGTATCAGTCCAGTAACTCACATGTCGGCATACCTCTGTGATCGCCTGGACTTGGCCTCCAGATTTATTAGAGCTAAATAAAAAGCAACATGACCTTGTTTTCGTAATCCCAGGGCTGAAATACAATTTAAAAGATGTGCAGGGTTTCCTTGTAGGGAAATGAAAAGCTTGGTTTGGCTGGGAGACCTGCTGACAGCGAGCGCGGCCCTGAAAAGAAAAGTCTGCAGTGTACAGGACAGTATCAGGAACAGCAAAGCTTTAATACATAAGCTGTCAATTTACATCATTACTAATGCTGCAAAACCACACAACCAGCCCAGATCAGGTTTTATGGACCCTGAAGCATCGTTTGATCAGGAGGCCCCGCGGGGACCACATTGGTACCACCAGTACTTAACGTTTATTTCATGTGCTTTAATGCAACCATTTATTTGCATTATTTGTCATCAGTTTGCATCTTAATGGTGTCAATCTGGTTATTAACCTTACCAGGGTGGCTGGACTGGTTTAGTGTTGATCTACACCTGAGCGATGTAGCGTGACATCTGCATGGTTGGCGTGCAGCCATGACTGATGGTATCTAAGTATGTAGTTGTGTCTGTCACCATGTAATTATTTACTGATATAAAGAGGTGGGAAAAAGTTTTCTAACACCCTTAAAATTTTTACACAATCTGAAATACGATCATGTCCTGTTTTAAAGTGAAAAATAAGGTTTTTTTTTATGTAATTTTTAGGATTTATTTTAGTATTTTGACTGTGACTGTAGGAAGATAAATTGCAGTTAAAAATTAGAAGTGACTCTTCATGCAGCATTTAGGGTGCACAAACTTTTTCCACCAGTTTATGCATTTTTAGATTTATTTTATATAAAGATAATTTGACATTTCAAGCGCACGCGGGGGTCCCTTTGGTCGGTGGTGGGGCCCCAGGCGGCTGCTTAGAAATATTCCTAAATTTGTGATACGACTTAATGAAGAGTTTCATCCACTTTATTTCTAAGTAAAGCATTGTTGTGTTTTGGAGGGTTGTGTGGAGCTCAGCCACAACCAGGTCAGAAAACCTCTGCAGTGGTTTGCAGGCATGCTCACCCGCCTGGTATGTTTTCCTTCATTATGTTGCTGTTGCATTAAATCTGTGCACTGAGTTTATTTTGAAGGGAATTTTATGTAAAAACATACAAAAACCATAAAAGATTAAAAGACAAGAAACATGTGCAGAAAAATCTGGGTGGAAATATCTCAGATTGTGATTACATTTCTATCAGCGAGACATTTCCAGTATGTCCCAGCAGAGGGGCGACACACTGAGGATGGAAACTGAGCAGAAATATGAACTCCTTTCATTTGCCCAAACTTTCCAGGCAAACAAAAACACCAAAAATACAGAAGTGAACTGGATTCAGTAAGCCGGCCAAACTTTGTAAATGCAGGAAGCAGGACTACTTTGTTGTCTGGGCAGCATCAGGCATCAAGCAGCAAAGCTTCATCTCATCACATGACAAACCTTCAGAATAAAACAGTTTTATATGACATGATGCCCATCGTTGTCACTGGTAGGATACCAAGTTAAATAAGGTGTGCAATCACCTGAATCACATGATCTCATTTTATCTACTCTCTGAAAAGTCTGAAAAACCACTAAATAAGATCCACCAAGCAGGCAGACGGTGCACCTTCCACGTGCAACACAATGCAGCGTGCTTTACATGGAACATCAACAGCGTTACAGATGCTGGAAAGAAGCAGAAGAGGCAGCAACAAAAAGCACAAATCACAAAAAAATCATCAAATAAATGGAAATGATTAATTGTGCAGATTTCATGGATAGGTGCATGAGACAAGACGTGCACTGTGAAATTAATACTGCTCATTTTTACAGTAACCAAACTGTAACTAAATAACAGAGATTTACTGGAATATCAGAATAAAATAAAATACTGTAATTTCCCAAAATACAGTATATAGTACAGGTTCATATTTTGGCGTTAAGATACTGTAAATCAGTTATTTACCTGATTTTGTGAATTTACTGTATTTGATGTTAAAATAGAGAAACATTTAGCTGATTCCAGTTTTTGTTAATAAAGGTTGAATTATGAATATAGTTAAACATGCTTTCCACCAATGTTTTTAAATGAAACTATTTTCTTTAACAAAAGAGAGCTGCACAGACAATGTCTTGTAAAAACTTCCAAAATTTATTTCAAAATAGATCTGAACTCTTAGAAAACCAAAGAAATTTTTCTGATTTCTATATAAATATTAGAATGAAATACTTCAAACCATGTTACCGTTATACGGTGTGTTTCAGCGTCACCTCTTGCTGCATAGCGGCTAAATGCTGCATGAAGACCACGGAGCTCCACAAGCAGGTCGGGCACAAAGCAGCGTCGGGGTAAAAATCACTGGAACAATTCAAACTCTTAGAAAAGCAGCATCACCGCTGAATGAGCTGAGGGAAGGCCAAGTGCCCCACGTAGCGCGTCAGCAGAGCATGTTGGGGGGAACTTGTTAGCATCCCCAGCAGCACAGCGACGCTCAGCTTCCTGCTGAGGAAACTGAAATGTGGCCGAATCTGTGGATGTTTGCCGGACAGCAGCAGATCCACCCAGACAGGAGGAGGCTGGAGCCGTTCTTTACCAAATGGAGAGAAACCTCTGAGACTGGATCCTTAGACATCTCGGTACACTCACCATTTAAAAATGTTTAAAAACTGCTTTTTATTTCTGTCTTTTCAGCTGATTAATGTGGACCTTTTGTGTTGTAGATTTTTATTGTTGTTATTTATAAAATCCTTTAGATGTGAGGTTGTGAGGATAAAACATGAAAGGCACCAATGGGGGTGAACGCCGCTGCAAGCCGCTGACCCTCTGAGAGTTCGTGTTCTGCACGCACCACGCAAGCAGCTCAAATGAAACAAAAAAGGGTTTTAGTTGCTCCTTATTTTAAAATTATGTTAGAGTTTCTCCATTTTCACAGCGGACCTGTGGCTTCCACATGAGGTGTAAAAGATGACAAAACATGTCATATCTTTCCTCAAAGAAACAAGCGTGGGTGGGTCTTCTCATAGAAACTAAAGCCATGTTATCCAACCAACATCCATTCATTATCACTGCAAACCTGCATTTTTACCATGACAATCATCCAGAGCTTCAAGAAAAACATAAGATTTTCTGATTTTCTCCTTTAGTTTTAGTGCAGCTCATCATCTGACGGAACCACAAAGCCCACTTCTGTAGGAAAACTACTGTTTTCCCAAGTCAAGCAGAGAAATGAGAGCAGGACAGACTGAGGGCCATCCTCTGAATTAAATACATCATTTTATTCATGTATAAACAGTAAAGCAGCTGACAGCTGTGGATGAATCTTATTAATATCTTACGGTGCAGTTAACTGTCTGATTAATGACACATGAAAATGTGACAGAAATGCTGGTCAGCACCCAACAGATTTAAAATCAGAAACAGAAATAGCTTGAAGCTGTGCTAAATTTAATATACGGTGGCAGCTCCAACACGACTGTGCCGGCTGCATGTGAATAGAAAGAAAGCTCTCATGTGGGACAGCATGAAGGAATGGCGCTGCAACATACCAGCAGGAGAAGACGTTGGAGAGGAGCAGCAGGCTGAAGCAGGAGGTACATACAGTACAGGAGCAAATAGAAGAGATGGAAACGTTAGAGCGAAGCTTCAGGTGATCGCTGAAGAATGAAGCAGAAGCTAAACATAGGAACTGGGAAAAGACCAGCCGTGCAAACTTCATGAACGTCAGCATAAGATGTGTTTACTGCCTGGAAAAGAGACGCGTTTGACTTCTTATGAAGTTTTACGATGTTATACCGTCGCTACCGAAGTCGTGCGTTTCCTGAAACATCGCACTGCAGCTCACCTCATCAAAGTTTTTATTATTTATAAAGATTTCTTCTGGATGTTATGTTGTTTTCTGAGTTTCCTGCTTTTTCTTTCTTTTGTTTCACATTTTTAAGCTCATTAAAAATGTTGTTAAATCTTAAAATAACCACGAACCAGATCAGGACCCCCCCGACACTTTCCGTAAGCAGCGCCGGGGCTCGCCGTCAGACATCACACTCTTCAGGCTTAGTTGTTCTTTAAATAAAAGTTTGACACATCTGTAATTCTAAACAAAGAAGAGGTTTTTCCAGAAACCTGATTTCTGTTCACTCCTTTAGAAAATCAGAAAGTTCGGATTCCAGTTTGCAGAGATGGAGACGTGTCTGGAAAGGTATGGTCACACGGCCGCCGTGCATTTAGCTTCTTCTGTCTGTTATTGTGGAAAATGTGACAAACAGTTTTTAAGGCTTTCACAAGTTATTGATCGGCAATATTTTGAGTTCTTTGAGATTCTTCTATTGTCCAGAAATCAGACTTGGACCAACCTTTAGACCATGCTGAAACACTGAAGTCCCACGGCTGCCCTCTGCCTGAGGACACAGCAGCTCTGTACACTCACAGCTCATCATAAAACCTGACCAGATACTTCAATGGAAAATAAAATATGGAGAGTTTTAAGCTGTTTCTGTGCTCTGGCAGGTTTCCAGGGATCAGAGGAGTTTCTGCTGAAGAGAAGGACGCTCCAAGTCCAGTAAAACCTCAGACAAAACCTTCTCAGCTCAAATCCAGATCCTCTTTCTGAAACATCTCTGTTCTTAAATCTTTCAGGTCATGTTGAGACCGCTGAATGGGTGCAGCATGCATGAGTGCGTTTCCACGTGTGTTTGATGGGACACATGCCTCTTTAAAAATAATAATATTAATAATAACACAGTGTCCATTGTTGTTAAGCTTATGTGCAAAAGGACGGCACCTGTTTTTCAGTCCATTCATTTTAAAATTTGTCTGCAAAAGTTGCTCATTTTCAGTCAAACCGTCCACAAAGTGAGTCTTCTAAACGCTTCATGCATTAGTATTTATTTCTGCAATGTGCCTCTAGTTTCTCTGTTTTTGTTGAGACTGAAAGTTTGATTTTGTGTCAGATTACACGCAGCTTGTCCTGAGTAAGACTTGAATTTGGATTTATTGGCTTTGCGCTTGTGTTAGCACTCATTCTGCGCAGTGTTCACGTCCAAACTGAAGATGTAAAGTAAGAGTCTGAGAATACCTGAGAGTTTGGAGTGACTCCTACCCGGTGTCATAAATATGTCAGATATATGTTTCCATCACTCATAAAGAAAAAAAAAAGGATTCAGATCAGACCAGGTCGCGTTTCTTCTGTCGTTTCCAGCAGCAGTATGTCGTAATGAGCCGGTCTGGCAGGGTTCTCTTCTTAACAATGATTCACTTTGTTCTGGTGTAAATCTGCCCCGGCGAAGGCCGACAGTCAGCTTGAGAGCTACGCGGCAGAGGAAGGATGAGTGCAGTGAATGAATGTAACACAATGTGCCATTTTTCTGACCTCAAACCACAGCAGAAACAATGAGAATCAAACCTCAGATTCATCCACAGAGGTTTTTGTTCGCAGTTTGAGGAGCGCAGGTGGATTTGTTGGAACGCCGTGTGCGACAGGGAAACTATGTGAGCAGGTCTGGCATTTGTATTGTAGACTTTTCTGTCACTTGTCTTTCTTTCTGGTTAAATAGTCTTACTCTTCTGGAGCACAATAAATGATTTTAATATGCTGATATGTTTTTTTTTCCCTGAAGTCCTGATTTACTGTTTCTTTGTGGGTTTTACCAAGTTGCAAATTTAATTAAAGACTCTGTGATAACTATGACATCTTATTTGTGGCTCCATTAATATGTGTTTCTCTGATCAGAAGCCCAAACTGTCTTGGAAGCATATTTAGAGCATAAACAGAGCTGTTAAGGCACCATGTTAACGTTTCCATACAATCTCATTAGAATATCTGGACATAAACTAACAGTTTGAAGAGTGTCTGAAGGATATTCCAACCAGGTGAAATTCACACCCGGTTTAAAACTATATGCAATAGTTGAGCAAATGTATGTTCAGAATGCAGACAAAACACACATGTGTTGTCATGTACATCCCATGATGTAGAGCGCTGCAATCCTGCGGGTTTTCCACGCATGCCTGCTCCACATCCAGCTGACTGAAACGAACGAGTCACTCTGCAGAACTTCACAGCTGTTCCGTCCTTTTAATCCGAGTCAGGTGTGTTGAAGCAGAACACATTGGAAACCTGCAGGTCAGCAGCCCTCGAGGGCCGACTTTGGACACTCCTGCCATAAAAAATCAAATCTTAATGTTTACACCTGTACTCAGAGCTGTCATCTGGGAGTCAGGACACGGGAAGTTCTCCTCCCTGAACCCATCAGTCGAGGCTACAGCCTGGTTGCAGTTTTCAGATTATCTTCCATTTGCAGAGTGATCATGCAGCAATCTGACCTTCAGTGTTCAGTAGGACCTGCTGGGTATTTATCAGTTGGAGGACAGTGAACTCATCGTCATGGTGGAGATGATGTGAGCTTTGTGACATGGTGCATCATCCTGCTGGAAGTTTCCATCAGAAGATGCTACACTGTGCTCAGAAAGGGATGGACATGGTCAGCAGCAGGACTCAGGTAGGCTGTGGAGGTTAAACCAGGTCATGGTGGGACGAAGGGGACCAAAGTGGGACCAGAAAACCTCCCCCCACCATTCCACCAGCAGCAGCCTGAGGTGTCCTCCTGCTCAGATCATTCTCTGTAAACTCGTTCCAGCAACAAAAGCTGTTTCCACTGTTAGCTTAAACAATAAAAAAAAGTTAAAATAGTCAAAAGATGGAGCCTAAGAGCAATAATTAAAAAATAAAAGATATAAAGAGTCCAAGGTTCCATCAGGATAAAACCAGTTCACTATGACTAAAGTGGGGGTGTCCACCTTGTCTCTTGCACCAGTTTCTCCTCGAGCGGCCGCTGTGGCAGACGGAGAGCAAGCAGCTGATTCTGACAAGCGACAGGCCAAACATGCACGATGGACCGAGTCTTTTCCAGCTGCGCCTGTTCCTGTCGTCAGCCTGCGTACCATCCTGCTGCTCGGGTTGGAGGCCTCCCTCGCTCTCCGCCTCTCAGCGCTTTTCTTCTGCACCAGTCACACACACTGGGCATGTGCCAGTCTCCATCAGTCTCCAGTTGTTGCTAATCAGTTCAGTTTTATCCAATGGGTACAAAAAAACCAACAAAACCATTAAGCAACCCATGCAGATTTATAAAAGTCCTAAACATGCAATTTAAATCAACAAGCAGTCGATCAGGTGGACCAGATGATCCTATCAGTCAGTGAACTACAACTCATATGTGGGGAGTATTACACATTTTTCAATTATTCCTTTTTAAAATGTTCACATTTCTAAAACAATAAGATATCTGACAGAACACACACTCTCTCTTCAGGAACTTAATACTCATTAATAATAAGTGCATAAAATGAATGAGACTGAACTGAATGCCAGAATGGAATATTTCTTTTTGCATTTATTGTAGTAGCGCTTTTATTTTGTTTACACATGTTGCTTCCTGTAACACAAACCGAGATTTTGAATTATTTATTTCAACTTCCTTAATTTTTCATAGGATTCTCTCATGTGATGAGTTTAGCTTTGTGTTGCAGAGCTAGAAAAGCATGAGAGGAGCTGAGTAAATTATGCAAAGCCCCCTCATCCACAGTACTCCAGGGTCTGTTTTGTGGCTTTGGGGTTACAACTGCTGCATTATGTTTCCCCTTATCGTAATTATAGCACAAACACAAGCACCGTTTCACACACAGGGAGAGAATTTTTTTTTGTTCTAATAGGAAATCAATCAGAATACATTTCATCCTCCTTGGAGAACGATGACATTTCCCGCTCTTTGCCAGTGATTGGAAACAAATGATGCCAGAGACTGAGTGACATTTGGAGAGCAGGTGGCTGTTTGGAGTGGAGTGGAAAAGATCAACAGAGCATGTAGTTATGCCCTCCACCACAGCCGTGTGTGTGTGTGTGTGTGTGTGTGTGTGTGTGCGTGCACACGTTTGTCTGACCAAGGGCACACGCTACTGTGGGCTGCTCAGCCAGAGAGCCCTGTAGGGATGGCCCGATAAGGGGGGGCTTATTTACCATAATAATACATCTCATCTCAGCACATCAAACACTCCTGCCTGGTCTGATAACCCGCTCTTTAATTTAGCACAACTGTTTGATCTAGATGTGCAGCAGCTGTCCCAGGGCCACGGTCACAGCCAGCAGGACAGTTGGGTAATGGCTGTGTACTCTAACTGTGTACTACAGCTACAAACTGCTCAACATACTGCAGTAACTCATTCCTCACATTCAGTTCAAGATTTTTACACAGTCTTAGCAAAATGTGAAATAACATATATACATACGATATATATATATATATATATATATATATATATATATATATATATATATATATATATATATATATATATATATATATATATATATATACATATAGTTCTGCGTTTACGTCATTTAAAACATTAGATGAAAATGTTAAATAACAGGAACTTTATGATTTAGTATTGGAACAAAAATGCACAAAATGATACTTTCATATCTGAAATAAACAATTGTTTGCCAACCAACAAGCCATTATCACTGCAAAAGGGATTGAGTGATGCTAATCGAAGCACCATTAGGGAGATGGTCCGTTCCCAGTTAGGAGCCATGTAGTCCATTTAACGTATGGCGTCTGGACTTCTTCAGGTCCAGTCTCGCTTGATTAAATGCTTTCAGTTGCACATATAATCTGTATTATTTGTCACTTGTTTTATCAAAAACGACTGGAATTAAAAATAGAAATACCAATTGAACATTAACTTAATAAAAAACAATTTATATATAAAAATATAAACAATTAATGATTAATATAAAACAAATGCAATTATAAAAGATCAAATAAATCAGTTGGATAAATAGACGTATAATAAACCAAGGCCAGAAGGAGTTAAGGCTTTGTAAGTATCATGTGAGATGACATGTGACCCAGAGGAAGAGGCTTCTGGTGAAACTCCATTTAGGGGAAACAGCAGACGGAGCGAGAGGAGCGGCTGGACGCTGGGTGTGTGTTCTAAATCACTGGTTTTCAGAGTTTCCACCTATAACCTCCCAGGTAACATATGTTGGTGTTTGCAAACCGCGGCGCGACCACTGTGTGATAAATGCTGTGATATATCAGGTGTTTCGTCCTGCAGCATCCTCTTAAAAAAGGCTGAAAAACTGTCAGAATATTCATAAATAAGGCTGATAAACCCTGTGATGAGACACCTACATGCACAAAATCAGCTTCTCTCACAGAGAAAAAGCCAAATTTAGATTTGGAATATGACAGAACACGACTAACTTTGTTGTTTATGTGTTAAAAATAAATAACTAAGCTGCTAATTTCACTGATTAATCTCTGCTTTAATGGTTTCATGCTGAACTCCTATGTTTTTTCATCATTGTAGGCTGTAGAATATATATGATTTTCTGGCAGCTCCCTGAAGTCACCTACTAGCCCCATGGGGGTCCCAAGCCCAGTTTGGGAACCGCTGGTCTGAATGAGTGACCGCAGAAGTCAGATTCTTCCAGGGCAGGAATCAGACTGAGGGATGAGGAAGAGGAGCCGAGGCAGGAAGAAGAAAAGCATCGTGGCAGCATGAGGCTCCGTATTCTCCTCTGGTGGACGTCCACTGCTGCTGGTTTGGATCTCTGTAAAAGAAGATTGTCCAGTTAATGGGAACATCCAATATTGATTTATCTTTCTAAACAGTCACTTCAGATTTATGAAACAACAATCTCAGATTCATCGATGCAACTTGGTTTCCATGTAAAGACAAAACATGTTATGATAGATAACAATGCAGAATAAAAAGTTTTTTTTCTGGGCTAATTCTGTAAATCTGCCTTCTTCTCTACTTTAAAATAACATAAAAATAACCAGGCTAACCCAGAGCTAACGGGAGCTAACCAGCTAACGGAGGTGGGTGGGCTAAAGCTAAAACACGCTGCTACATTCTGCCTTCTTGCAGCGGAATATAAAGTACCTGTCAATCAGAAGGACACACCCCTAAATATGCCAAATTTACAGATGAAATTGGTTATAAACAGATGAGTTATAAAAATCTTCATTCCCCCCACAGTTGTTATGAAGGTAAACCCGACCTGTTAAACCTAAAATGTTTTTTTTAAACATGCTGTAAACATGTTTATTTCTGCTGTAAACGTCTTTATTTATGTTGTAAAGATGTTTATTTATGTTGTAAACATGTTTATTTGTGCTGTAAACATGTTTATTCCAGCTGTAAACATGTTTATTTCTACTGTAAACGTCTTTATTTATGTTGTAAACATGTTTATTTCTACTGTAAACATGTTTATTTATGCTGTAAACATGTTTATTTTTACTGTGAACATGTTTATTCCTGCTGTAAACATGTTTATTTCTGCTGTAAACATGTTTATTCCTGCTGTAAACATGTTTATTTCTACTGTGAACATGTTTATTCCTGCTGTAAACATGTTTATTTCTACTGTGAACATGTTTATTTCTGCTGTAAACATGTTTATTTCTGCTGTAAACATGTTTATTTCTACTGTGAACATGTTTATTTCTACTGTGAACATGTTTATTTCTGCTGTAAACATGTTTATTTCTACTGTGAACATGTTTATTTCTACTGTGAACATGTTTATTTCTGCTGTAAACATGTTTATTTCTGCTGTAAACATGTTTATTTCTACTGTGAACATGTTTATTCCTGCTGTAAACATGTTTATTTCTGCTGTAAACATGTTTATTTCTACTGTGAACATGTTTATTCCTGCTGTAAACATGTTTATTTCTGCTGTAAACATGTTTATTTCTACTGTAAACATGTTTATTTCTGCTGTAAACATGTTTATTTCTGCTGTGAACATGTTTATTTCTGCTGTAAACATGTTTATTTCTGCTGTGAACATGTTTATTCCTGCTGTAAACATGTTTATTCCTGCTGTAAACATGTTTATTTCTGCTGTAAACATGTTTATTTCTGCTGTAAACATGTTTATTTCTGCTGTGAAGTTGGTCTTTTTAACATGGGAGTCTATGGGGATTCGCTCTGTTTTGCAGCCCCTAGTGGATGAAGGGGGAACTGCAGTTTTTGGCACCTTTGCATCGGCTTCACTTTTAACCACTGGAGGTTGCTGCTTGAGTCAAACATGTTCTTTTATTCTCTAAACCATGTTACAGATAAATAATGCTGTTAGTAAATTACTCATCCAAATTTCCCCAAAAAATGATGACATATCCAAATTTGTTATATTTCTGTGTTGTCTCTTCCTGACAACACACAAACAGGCTGTAACTGGGATTTTCTGAAATTCTGGATCAACTGAGCCAGATGAATAAATCCCAGATCCCTCAGGTAAGACCATCATAAAGTCTGGCTTGTTCCTGAAAGGATCCTTTTCCTAGAGAAATAATAAAAAAGTAAACAACTGGAAATTATCTGTTATCTGTTGACAATCTTAATTAGCAAAATACTTCAGACTAAATAAAAAGTCTGTTCAACATGTTTGACATGGATACATCTAAAAACACTCATGTGTTTGAGGATTTCACCAGCAAAAGGAAAATAAATATGATGTAGCAAACAGTCATGACCTGATGGACATATCCTGATGCAAGCTGACCGCAGTCATCGCATTCTTCTGGTCTGAGGTCAGCTGAGCACAGACAGACAATATCTTCCTGCAGTCTGTGTCTTCAGCAACAAACTGAGGCAGGAGTTGTGCTTTATTCAGGCCATGCAGGTATTTATGTATGTTTTTGTCCAACTGCATGAGCAATCACAGATTCTGGTCGTTATAGATGTACATCTCGCCAAAGACAGAGTTTTGTTTAAATGCACTGGACAAAGATTTGCCAGGTTCACGAGAACCGAGACCAATACCCCCTCCATCGTTTTACCATTATCGTTCTGAGTTGTTCTTTTCAGTCGAAACCAAAAGAGCCAAAGAAAGAAGCTTAAATGTGTGGAGCTGCTGCCAACCCCGCGGTTTGTTGTGGAAGCACTGCCGAGTGGCTTGTCCAAGCTTTCTGACTGGTAACCGGTTCCACCAGGAGCGTTTCAGAGCAGAACATCTGTGTCACGGTTCACTGTGCCATAGCTGGTGTAGGATTCATTAAACTGCTTTGTAAAATGGCTTTAAAGGGGACAATAAACCAGCAAAGAAATGTGCAGTTTAGTGTAAAAAAACTACAAAACGGCGCTGCTTTCCTCCTCCAGGATCAGTGCACGTTTTCCACGGCCTTATTTATGCAGTGAACCCGGCTCTCAGCAACGGCTTGGTGCCGGTGCCACCGGAAGTGAGGAAATGTTGATGTTTCAGGGTAAAATGCATCCAAAATGGACAATTAGTGTCGTCTTTATCTGGAAAAATCCACCAGAGCCACTTTGGTTTTCATCGACTGATTTCGTGCCTGAACAATCCGCTCTGCTTTGGATTGACGGGGTTTCAACGTGGCAAGCAAAGAACAGACATGGATTTTACTCCTCATTTCCAGTGGATGTTAAAGCAATGTGGTGCGGCTGCCAGTAACCTGGCTGGAGATCTTTCACACCGTTAGCTTCATGGCTAACAGCTAATGTCTTTGCCTTAAATAACAACCCAAGTCTGCTGGTAGAATTACCACCAGCATTGCAAACATTACTGTAAGCGTTTCAATGATTTACTAGATCTGCTGTTAGATTAAAAATAATGGACCTTTCTTTATTGTTAGCTCTTGTATGGCCAGAAACATCACAGTGTTTTTTTTTTTTAGTTTTTTATTTTGTCTTGTGCTCATGTATCACCGATGAGACAACATGTGAGACATTGCTGCAAATTAAAGTCCCCATGTGATAAATGACATGACTAGCTGAACCTTTAACATCTCCAGCAGTAAAATGACAGGAAACAACAACATTGTTCCTCAGGATGAAGGACAGCATGTAGCATGTAGACTGTAAGTAAACTTTAGAGATTTTAATACCTCTTTATTTCACACCGTTAAACTTGGGAAGACAGTTAACTAGAACAGTTTCCAACAGTCAGACTTATTTCATATAGAACCCACACAGTGTTAAACACAGCAGTAAAACTGGGATAGCGGGGGGGGGGGGGCTAAAAATGCGAGACTGAACCCCTCTCTGCATCCCCACCGTACCCATCAAACTGACAGTTTGTCCATTTTTGTCTTATTGTGTCAAACACTTGCGTCTTGCTTACCTGCTTCTGACCCAAAGCAAAGATCAATTGCTCACTGGGACATTTAATGTTTCAGAGTGGATTTCTCATATTGAGAGTGTGCTTAAGCCAGATCAATACTGCTTTATCAAAGGCTCAAATGAAAACATTAATCCTGGGGCTGACCTGCATGATAAACAGATACTGCTTCAACCTAATAAAAGTACATAGTTATTTCTGCTGCAGTTTCTTTGATTCCTTGTGCTCCTGTAAAGCACCTGCTGTCCCATCTTTCACATTCAAACAGACTAAATGCATGTCGGAGGAGACGGGCTCATTTCATCTGACTCTACCATCTCCACCAGTTACCTGTCTACATCCCTGCCAGCTTCTGGGAACTGCGTCATCTTGACTCACCTAAAATAATAAAAACACAAGTTGGTCATGACTTCAGCCTGAATAAATTGTCTTAACAAACATGTTAAAGGCTGCGTAGGGGTTAGCATGGTGTCCTCACAGAGAAAAGGTCGTTGGTTCAAGCCTCGGCTGGGGGAGGTCTGAACATTGGTCTTTCTCTGGACATGATCTCCCCGTGTGCTCCGGGTTCATCCCACCATCCAAAGACATTTTAGGTTGGCTGGTTCTTCTAAACTGTCCCAGGAGTGAGTGTGAGCGTGGATGTTTGTCTCTCTGTGACACTGAGATGGTCTGTCCAGGTGTACCTGCCTCTCGGCACAGATTGCTGGGATCGGCTCCAGCTTCCCAAGACCCCGAAGTGGACTAAGCGGTTCAGAAAATGGATGGATGGAAAACAGGTTGAAAGAAAGGAAAAGCTCGAGGTGGATAGCAGAGGAAAGGTGTTTGTACCACTTCTCCAGATGGTGTACTTTCCTCCCACAGACCCTGCAAGGTTAATTACTGATTTATTTAGGTCTATTATTAGATGTGCATGTGGTTGGCTTTTCTGTGTCAGCCTGTGTTTGACTGGTCCCTGTTCAGCTTGGATCCAGTAAAATATTGATGAAATTGCAGGTTTCAGATTCAACCCCAGCTCAGATGTGCATTATGCTGCTTTCACATTGTCACATAGGGAGGCGTGAAAACACAAGCAGACGCAGATGTGGAGCAAACAAACTTCTGAAATGTAGATGTTGCTTCTTTGGAGGTGAACCAAACACAAGAAGCAGTTTACAAAACCAAAACAAAATCGTACAGAACAACCAGCAGGACAAGTGGCTTGCTGTCAGATCTTAGAGGCAAACGAAGACCTTGCAGATTCCACCATGCTGAACCACATCCTGCATCCGACACAGCAGTTTCACCAGTACAAAACATCTGGAGCATCATGGAAGCAGAAATCCAGCAACAAGGTCCTGTAGAGCAGCTGGAATCCTGCATCAGACCAGAACAGGGTGACATTCCTCTCCTAAAACTCCAGCAGCTGCTCTCCTCACTTCCCAGATGTTAGAGTGTGTATTCACATCAGGACATTCCACTAGACTCGGTCCAACTGGGGACTCGGTCCAGCTGTAGGGGGCTGTATCCATGTGGACCAAGACCGTGTTCACGCTGCACTTTATGTCAAACCAGCCAAACCATTAGAATAATATCTCCCCATTCCCACCAGAGGGGGCGCTGCACTAGTATTTAGCAGAAGAGAGGACCAGACCGGCGTGAAGAAGAAAACTCTGTTTCCTCCACCTGCCAGTTAAACATGGAGACCAAACTATGGCTGTTTTGGGTTTTTATTGTGTCTTATGCAAGTATCCTGCAGAAATCCACTGCAACAATGGACGCAGTATGAACACCAGACGAGGCAGAGGAGCCTTAACGCCATCGCTATGGATTTACCCACAATGCAACGCTACGCCACATGCAGGAAGGGACTTGGTTTGTAGTCCGCTTCCTGTATTTGGTCCGCTTGAAACGGACCGAGACCTGCGTTTGTAGGCAGACTGAGTCATGATTGATCTGAATCAGAATTTGTTTGGTGCGTTCACATTTCCCCAAATGAAGCGACTTTCCGAGCAAAGGGACTCTGATTCGGACCAGAAAGGCTGATGGGAATGTGTCCTAAGGTTGTTAGAAGAAGAGGAGATGTGACATGATGATAAACATCATTCTGGAACTACTTTCTACAAACGTGTTGCTGAAACTGATTCACAATCAGCTCATATTTTCCATGAAATGATGAAAACGTCTCAGTTTTAGCACCTGATATATCGTTTAGGTTCTGCTGGGAATAAAATATGAACAGATCAGATTTGTACATTATTAAACTTCTTTTGATTTAAACATTACACAGCGTACCACTTTTAATGGAGAAGAAAAGATGTTTATTTTAAACTTTTGACCTAAAATTAACCCCAAATGAATAATGTACAGTATTTAATAAATGAATGAATGAACTGTGAGAATAATTGCCAGTGGTGGAGTCAGAGTGAGTCTTAACTGTGACTTCATTTGACCTGTTGGCGCAGTCAGTGGTCTTACCGGGATCTGGATCATCACTGGACCAACGTAACATCAGTCCTGTGTTGTAATCCAGGCAGGCTGTGGAGTGATGGGTCATCTGCGGCGTGTTTGGTGATTAACAGATGAGCTTGAATGTATGAGCCCGTCCTGCAGATGTCCCTGTTCAAACACTTTCACCAAAATTCCTACAGGAAGGACAGAAAGAGGGACACAGTGAGCGAGAGAGACATAACAGCTACTTTTCTTCCACTGCACGTTGTGTTTGCAACAACTGCTGCGTGAGGTCGCTGTATCTGTAGATAACGTGATCAGGATGCTGCTCCATAAATCTAAAGACAGTCTATGTTAGAGGAGTATTAAGTGTGTGTTGTATTAATGTTGTGATCTATATCTTTCTTTAGGTAAGTGCTGCCAATCTCTTTATGCATCCTCGTGGCTGAACCACAGGGAAGGATGCTGACACTGACTAAACAAATAAAAACTTAAAAGCAAATAAAAAAAAACTTGCCGTTTATTATACTGTACCTATGTGATCATGTAAGTAATATGGCGTTCACTGTCTTGCCCAAGGACACGTCTACAGGTGGTCTGGGAAGCCTGAGAAGCTTTCAGCCAGAGCTGGAACCATAGACCTCCCAAACACAGAGAGTTTGTGGGTTAAGGACACTTTTTCTATATCAGAACTGATCCAACATTCAAGCAATGCTTCAAGGCACTCGGTCACTTTAAAGACTTGCTGTTTCTTTGAAAATGTGGGGTCTGATGTTTTCACTGCATTTCAGGCTCAAGGGAGATACTCTCAGGAGATGATTGCTTATGAAAAGTTGACATAATAGGCCCTGGAGTTGTCAGTCAGCAAGGGCAGCAGCTGTGTTTCTAAACAGCAAACCTGAAGGAGGTGGAAGAAAGAAAGAAAAAACCGGAATCTATACATACATATATTAATGCGACTGTTGAGAGTGCTTCTGTATTTTCCACAGGCTAGGGGCCGGAGACTTCCCTGGGGAGGTTAAAGAAAGGCATACAAATATGCTTGAAAGACAAAGGGCATCAAAGCCAAAAAGAGAGAAGATAGAGACAGACGAAACATGACAGAGGTAGAAGAGTCATCGCAAGGTGTCTCGGAGCTGTCAATCACACGGGAAAACTCCATGCTTTGCTCTGAGGCAACTTGCAGAGTGAAAAGTGGAATGAAAATGAGGAGCAACAGCTTCCTGCGGCAAACAAATGTACTCTAAACTTTCAAAGGAAGTTAGTGAATTAAAACGAGGCTGACATGTCGCGTTAGAGTCTGTCAATGAGGCGCAGGTTGCAACAAAAAGAGCAACCAGATGCAGAGAAAAGGGAGAAGGTGGCCAGCTAGTTGGGATCAACCAACTCTGTGGCATGACTTCATATTTTTTAAGAAAAATAAAGTCACCACATTTCATAGGAGCTTGGCGGTCCATAATACTATACCCCCCCATAAAATCTGACCCCAAACAAAACTAACATACACTCGTTAGAAAACAAGTTTCTTTTGACAAAAAATGTTTCCAACCCATCAAACGTAAAGCACACAGTCTCCTCATCATCATCTAGAAGAAACTCTCCATCCATCCACATGCACATGTAGGCTGCATGGAAGGTTTTCTCTGGGATGGTACTCTCACAGCTACTGCTCTTATACTATCAGAAGTGTACAATTATTGTGTCCCTGTGGTTTGTACCTCATAAATCTCAGTCTTACTGTACAGGTCAGCAGCAGAACCGCTGAAGGTATCACCGTTGTATGACTTACTGTCCTCATCATCTGAGGGAAGGAGCGAAGGCCAAGAATAATCTTCATATTTAACCTCACCTCCATGGAGCCACCCGCCTCTCTAGCTTGTTTGTGTGACATGGTTATGACTATTTTTAGCAGGTGTTGCATGAGTCAGCTGGGATCAGATGAAGCTGCAGAATTTACTGGGTCTAATCAAAACAACAAACATGAAGTGGTTAGTGTTTGGTTTATTTTCCCAGAACACATAAAAAAGGACAGCACCAGGGTCAAAGTTGGTATCTTTGGCTCCTAAACCAGCAAGCTTCGAACTTCTCCATACTTTTACTGCTGGGAACCATGTGACCTTACGTCCCTGCACTCCTCCTGCTGGTTACTCGCATGATCCAAGTTGTGAAAACAAAGGGATCATTTCTGAGAACGGTGCACAAACAACACTTTAAAAGGTAATATTTCTGATGAACACACGATTAAAAATGTATCTTCCTGATCCCTTGATTGCAAGCTTTCTGCTTCTGAAATGTTTTTTAATCCATCTTCTGTAAGTCCTTCGTGTCAATATTAGGTTAGAAATTCTAATAAATATTGTCTAACTGCACAGTGTTGCACTGAGGTAACAAACAAAACAGTTTTAATGTACAAGTAATGACAAAATGGGTCTCAAAATGATCAAAACCATATTTTTCATTAACATTTTTGACAAATACAGGAAGCAGAGTGCACCATGTGGCTCCTGACAGAACTCCTCCACTCCCAGCTAAAAGACCACATGTGGTGGTGATAGTTAGAGGGTCAGTGTGAGGACCAGATGTGTGCTTTGTTGCCTGGGGACAAATCCACATCATAAAAATTTTAGCATGACTTTGACTGAATCTCATTACTGCTGTTCTAGGTTCATGACCCTGTAGAATGAGGCACATTCATAGTTAGAAACCTGCAGGAACAATGTTAACTCTGCATTTCAGCATGTCTGGGGTATTCCCAGTGAACTCATCCCAGTGGAACGTGCTCGGAATGCCTCACCAGAACGGCGTCCTGGAAGTCTCGCCTCTCTCGCCATTATAGAGTCCATTCTACAGACTTCACAGTCATAACCACTGAGACATATTACGGGTTTTAGATTGTTTTAAAAGAAATGCTTCCTTCTCCTGGCTGATCTGGATGGTCTTTCTATTCTCCTCTTCCTATTGGCTGCTCTGGAGCATAACTCATCAATTGTAGACGTCACATGACGGCACTCGTTTGATTTTTGGTTGATTGGTTGATTTCTTTTGGTGGCATGATGACATTTACTGTGTGTTTTTCTGGAGCTGTTGCTGCCTAGCAACATCCTGAAGCTGAGTAACCGCAGGAATCAGCTGATGATAGATAGGGGGCGCATTACTGAGAGGATGCCATGACGCTTTTTGGCTTCCAATGTGTTTGTTGATAAAGTATTGGTCGTGGACCAATTATGTTACTGGTCTTCTGTTACTGGGCTCTTCCTGACGTACCAGCGTTGTTGTTGCAGCATCAGCGCCTGATGGAGAACAGTATGGCCTCTGAGATAAACTGCCTTGGCAACTGTTTACTGAATCTACTGTTCTGACTGCAGCTCATACATCATTCACATATTAATAATCTAAGCGTCCCAGAGGTGTGTAACATATGTAGGCACTTGGTAGCAAGACTGAATGAAAGATTTGTCATGTCCAGTCTGGGTTAAAAGCATAGATGAGATTATCTTTGTGTGTGTTTACGTTGTTTTCACATTTTCTTTCCATTTCACCAAACTGACAAACAAGCAAACAGAAATAGTAACCCTACAAAAACTATCGGCAACACGGTTTATGCTTCTCGCCACGGGCGCACACGGGGTGCACATGCCTCTGCTTCACGCAGGGCTTTGCTGGCAGGATATTTAATGAGATGAGCAAACCACAAATCCTCATTTTCACTGTTATTTCACCAGCCGTCCTGTTGAGCCAGTTCTCAACAAGCTGATTTCCTCAATGAGCTTACAAGTACAAACATGGACTTTCTTGGCTGTTGTTGCTCGTGGGTGGAATAGAAGAGCTGCAATAGTCTCAGTGAAGTGTCAGTGGAAAGCTGGGAACCCTGGCCTCGTTTCAAAACCACAATATCAAGAATGTTTACATGCCAAATGGATTCAGAAGAGAGAACACTTGAAAAAAATGGTCACAAGTGCTGGCTCACTGGGAAATACACAAAAACAAACTGTGGGATTCACTGAAGAATCATTTTCTGGACAACAATAGGTATCAGAGAATTAAAATCTTGTGAATTAAAAAATGGTTTTCTTGGTGAAGTTATTAAAGCGTAACAACAAGGCTTCAATATGTCTTTATGATGTGACTTGTATTTGGTTAGTTGTAAATGTGCCTGCTGTGGTTTAACTGGGGTGTGTGCGCAGCCACTGACAGTACTTGTGGAAACAGCTGTTGGACTGTAAAGGCATCTGAATGACAGTCCACGATAACAAGCTGTTATCATAACCTGCTAGTTATTTCATACAGTCCATCAACCAGATGGAGGACTGTCTAAGCAGGCCTGACTTTGCATTCAATTGTGCAGGTTTTGACACAAACACACAAAACATACTTCTGTGAGCTGATTTCCTTAAACTCAGTCATTTGCACACCAACCACACTCCACACCAAGCAGCAAATCTTACAGTTTGGTTCACTTTAAGAGACTGAATGTAAACAGAGCCTGACGCGGTGCAAGGACAAAGCAGATCAGATTTCTATCAGAACTTTTACTGAGTTCTTACTGCATCTTACCATGAGACACTTTTTCTAGTTATTGCTTATTTAATATATTTCCTAAATGATTTGCTATATGTGTGTGTGTGTGTGTGTGTGTGTGTGTGTGTGTAGTATGTATATAGAATATAAGTATGTAAAGTTTATAAATAACAGAACCAAGTTTCTGGTTATCGATAATAACTTTAAGGGTAGTTTATTACAGCAGCTTGATAGTCTACTTGTTTTTCTTTGTACTAAAACAAAGAAAAATGAGGAATTTTATTATTTATGAGTTGTTATGTTGTTATTGTACTAGTAAGACTCACAGGAGGCCTGATTGGTCTGCATGTGGAGCCTGAACTAACGTGGAGATTGCCACCCCTGGTTCAGAGTAAGGGGGACTTGCCTGGATGTTATTCTAAAAAGTAGAAAAAAAGGTTTGGAACCACTGGTTTAGAGGACAGATGTACTGTGAGTAACTGGTCCAGTCCAAATGCCAGCCAGAAAACCCCTCAGATTACCGCAGCTGCTCTCTAGAAGCTGTGTTAAACCTCTGGCTTCTCTTTACAGTTGTGACGATTACGTTGCGGTAAATTCCTTCTGTATGAATATTAATTGTGAGGAGGAGCTCCAAAGGAGAAACTAAGAGAGGCTGCAGAGTTGGATGGACTCTACTGGGGTACGCAGCTCTGATATTTGTCCTGCAGTTGCTTATTAATAGTCTCCTCACAAAGGCTTTTCCTCACATTGTAGTGAAATGTTTGTGATATTTCATGGAAACACAAATACAAGGCAGGCTTTTATTGTTGCCCTTCTTCATTATGATCATATTTCCTTCTTTTTTTCTGCAGATCATTAAATTGCTTTGCCATTTAAAGTAGAACACAGTCTGTATTGATGTCCATTAGTGTAAAAAGGAAGTCAATGCCAATTGTTACACCCTGACCTTTATCCTGTTTATGGGCCAATATACTATACAAGAGAATGGTGGGTAGTAATTATAGGCTTATCTGATGTAGTGTGCACGAGTCATTTACCTTCTGCATTGTTTGCTTAATTGATTAAAATTCAAAGCGGCATAAAATACGATCACTTTGCTGTCTTTAGTTTGTCGATTCGGGATCACTGTTGGATGGATTGCCTCTCTGTTTCTAAGTAGTTGCATAAACATTCAAAGGACCAATTAATAAGAAATGTTTTAGTGTCATTGATTATGAAAACAGACGACCACACTGCAATGACAGCTGGAAGGACCCGTCCAGCAGATCCACTACATCCTGACTACTTTATTTTCTGGAAGTTCACTTTAAGACGACAGGGTACAAAATGAGAGGAAACAGGCAGTCTGGCTTAAATCTAAAACTTCTGCTGTACATTATTATTCTATAGGAACTCATCACCATAAGTGTGAAGCTTAAACAGACATGAGAGAGATTGGAGGAGTGGTAACACATGGGAGCAGGCTGAAAACTAAAAAAGCAGTAAATGCATGGTGAGGGAGAGAAAGTGACAACCAGCCAAAGAGAAGAAGGTCAGAAGAAAAGCGATGATGAGACAAGATCAAACGAGCTGCATATACGTCTCTATAAGGGCTTTCTAGGAGAGGCCTCGGGTATTGACATGCATGGCAATAAGTTTGGAGATGCTGGATGCATGGGGATCATTTAAATCCTTATTATAGGAACATCTAAATAGTGGAAAAGAAGTATGTCTCTGTTAAAGCAGTTTCCTGTGAACATGTGCTTCCATACATATGAGAAAGTGTTGCTCATGGCTGATAGGGCATGGGTGAGGGTGGTTGTGGCTGGGTGAAAGGGGATGTGTATGTGTGTTAGTGTTTTGTCTATTTTGATTTAAATTGTTTTATAATGCAAAGCACTTTGTATTGTTTTTCAGCACGAAAAGTGCTATACAAATAAAGTTTGATTTGATTTGATGTGACGGTGATCTGGGACTCCGGGAATCTATTAAAACCTCAATGTTTGACAATCTGCCAGCATTCTGATGTTTTTCTCATAAATCTAAACTTATACACACAAAGTGCACCTCTGCTCACAGCAACGTTTTCACTTCTTCCAATGTTTATTACTAACAGACGGTTATACCACAAACAATATAAATGATCTTTTATTAAGGTCTTAAAGTTGGAATATTCTTCTCTTCTGTTTGACTAACGTTTACTATCTGTAAAATAATATCATGTCTTTAGGCTCTATTGCATTCAGTTTTTCAGGTAGGATGATGCAGGTGGCATCTTTACCATCTTCAGACCATGACGAATCCATTGAAAGCAAATATTTCCTGAGCGATTGTAGGAAAGGGTTGTCATATTAGAGCTGTTTGTTTTGTGTATTTCTTAGTCTCCTTTCTTTCTTGGGAAAAGAGATGATTATTTCCAGCCTCCTGTTCATCCCGTCCCATGCCAGACACCATGGTGGAAACAGGGCTTGTGATTGTGGCAACAACATGAGAGCCACAGCTACTGAAAGAGGTCCGCTAACAGTCCAGAAATTCTTAATTTTGAAAGGTCTGGACTTATTAATATGTCAAACATTTAAAGGGGTTTTAATCCCTTGTTACAAGCTTAATAAATGCAGGAACATGGCCAAGACTTACAGTCAAATGAGAATATTTTTTTCCTCGTTTGAACTCATTTAAAATCACTGATTTAGCTGCAATATATTCTGTGACATCACCTCAAACCAAGTAAGCTAACAGTTCCTTATCATTATTTGCATCAACAGGAGATGAGAACAGTAATATCTTTATCAAACATGAAGGGTTGCATACACGCATTGTCCAGCAAAGTCTTTGTTTATACTTGATACAAACAACAGAAGCATACTCCGGCCAACATGTTGAATACTGTAGGTCACCACAAGGGGGCAGTACATGGCATTAGGATGCTGACCAGCGACCAGAGCGTCGCTAGAAGCAAGTAAATCCCAACCCTAAGATGAAACAAAGCATGTTCATATTCTATCATTCTCTCATCAGTCATTTAGCAGACGCTTTTATCCAAAGCGGCTTACATACACATATCCCAACAGGCACATCGGGGGGCAACTTGGGGTTTTAGTATTTTGGCCAGGGACACTTCGGCACATAGTCAGGGAAAGCCTGGAATCAATCTCCCAACTTTCCAGTTGGAAGACGACTGCTGAGCTGTCTGCTGGAGCTGTTTCGACTGGAATAAATTCTTCAGTGCTGTGAGTTGATTTCAGGGTAGATTCTAAATGATTTGGTGCTTCACAAAGTTTCAGGTTCATTATCTTTAAAGGCAGAATTTGGAAGATTTTTAACAAGAATTTATTTAACAAAAACTAAAACCTTAATAAAAAAATTTAAAAAAAAAAACAAAAAAAAACCCAAAACATGTAGTTTGCCATCATTCCATATGTGATATTTTAGTCAATTACAAAGTTATTGATCCTTTTTTTTCACAAAGGCATCCAGTCAGTCCCTCAGTGTCACAGAGAGTGAAGGTGGGTCTTATTCCTTAACATGGGACTCACGAGCATCATTAACACAGAGGGACATTTAGCCTTTTCTTTTTCAAAATATCCACAATTTTTTTGTGGATATTAGGGCTGTGACGATATGCTTTCCTCCTGAATCAATTTGATTCTGATCTTTTGGGTGTCAATTTTTGTGACTTTCGCAATTCTTCCATATTGCTGATTTTTGTAGACTAAAAACCCCAAAAAATGTACAATGTACGTCATTTTTCCTAATTTCAGTTAGGAAAAAACAACACAGTAGCCAGACCATCATTCTGCTGCTGTAATGCTCAAGAAGACAAGTAAAAAGATCAATATAAATAATAAAGATTTTTTTTTAACAACAAAATTGATTTTAAAATTCTGAAGCAAAAAAAAAATCCAAACAAAAATTAGTTTGTTTAGAACAAATTTATAAATTAAGTGAACTAAAACATTACTTAAAAATGTGATATTCTATGTCAGGACAATATATGTGGCCTATTGGAATTACTGCCATCATACAAACCACATTCTGACTATTTTAAAACAAATTACTGTCATTTTAAAATTTAAGTTTTAAATATTCAATTTAACTGTAAATTTAACTTTTTAAATTTTTAAAATTTGAAATTTTTTTTATCAATATAAGTACAACAAATACACATCTATCAACAAGCTAGTTTTCTTTTTATTTAACAATAATGCAACCTGTACAACTTTCTTGAAGCAGTCTTTTTAGTCACAGGTTTTACTTTTTCTAAACTTAAACCCCATTTTATCAAGAACACAGCTTAGCAGTGTGCAGTTTTGCAACATCTATCACTTTCAAAAAAGCATTTTTAAGTACCTAAGTACCTGTTTTCAAGAACTGGTGACACTGGATTGCACAATATGATTCAAACACAAATCCGCATGGAAATGAAAATACAGTGTTGTGATGAAAACAATGCCTAAATTAAAATTGAGAAAAAAGGAAAAATATAGGATTTACAAGAAGTCATTCAGACCATCAAATCTCGTGCCAATTTTATTCTTGTCACATATTGTTTGGGCTTTAAATCTTGACCTCTGTCTCTTTATACTTTTTATCAACAAATACAACAGTTTTTTTTTCCTATACAGAGACATTTTCAGATGGAATTTAGTTTGAATGAATAAAACAGAACTGGAAAGATGCAAATACTGTGCCAAGGTCGTACTTAAACTGAACAATGTTGAAGAAGATAACATTAAGAAATGCTTTCCGGATATAGACTTTTACTCAAGTGATGCGGAAAATGATGTGAGGAAAAGCTACACAGTTTTTTTTTTGCAGGAGTCTGTTGTGACCATGCACAAGAGTGGAACACCGTCCTCCACCGATGTTCATCAGGACTTTCTGGATCCCTTCAAATGTATACCTGAGCTCCTTTGGATAGTTTATATTGATTGCAAAGAGCAGACCCATCAGCTGAGCAATGGCATGCGCGATGTCCTTCACATCAGGCAGGACCACTTGCTCCTCAAGAACTACTGAAGTGGCGATGCCGTCTTCCCCATCTTTCACCATCACAACACCAACTTTCATCCCTTGAATGAACATGGCTTCCTCATCAGTGGCCTGGACAAGATATAGAGTAAAATACACAAAATGATCATTTGCCAAATTTGAAGAATTAATTCTACAAACATGATCTTGAACACATTTTGTTCTACAACATATAAATTATTTTGACAAATCTGTTCACAGTTCATTTTATTACACACAAACTAAGTTTACCTGGAATGTTTCACATGCTGGAAGCATCTTCCTTGAGAAAATGAGACAGGCCCAGCAGAACAACAGCCCTCTTCCTCTGCACGGAGGACTGCTTAGATACAATAATTAAAAAAATACACTTTAAATTATGTTTTTAAATGACAAAATCTTGATACTCCATTGTATACAGCTGCTTTCAGTATACAATAGATTTGTTGAACATCTTTATTTGAAGTTTACAGACCAAAATACAGTCGTCTCCCAGAATGCTAAACTTTCTTGTCATCTCTTAAAGTTAATCAACAGTTCTAATTTTCTGAAGGTTCTTTAGTTTTTCTTTGTAATTTGACAATAATTTTTTTAAATTCTTCATTCTATTATTAAAGGATATTTTTTGTTTGAGTTGCTTAACCATGAACTATCAATCACTGGGATATAAGAAACTCCAAAATGGAAGTTATTAGTTTGTATTGTATGAAAACATAAAAGGTTCTTGTATATTTAATAATTGCAGTGTGTAACAGAAGTGCAAAAAAATACAGATATGTCCAATAGAAAACTTAGTCATTAAAATACACAAACCTGTATGAACATTTCATTACTTACATCATCAAGACATTTCATCAGTCTGCTTAGTTTAGCCATCTTCCCACTCTTGGCCTTGTACGGCTCAATGAACCTTGGTGAATACTGATCCAGTCCACAGAAGGAGGAGTTCTACAGGTCAACAGACGTAAGACGAGCAAACTCTGCTTCAATCTGTAGATATTGAAAGAAGTTGAGCCAAAAATATCCAAATTAGTTCTTGGAAATGTGTGTAATAATTTTTGAGTAATGACTACAGTACAAGCCGGAGTCAAAAAGTCAAACAGGTAGGTGAAGTGGTGACCATTTTTCTAAACGTAACTTGCGATTTAACCAACACTCTTATTTTTTTTTTTTGCCACCTGCTTATTCAAAGAGAGGCTGTGGTGACTATCTAATTCAAGTCTTGCACAGACATTAATCTACATATCATCTTCAGTCAAAATAATGCACAGCAGCATGATGGAACTGTTAAAAAATGAAAAGAAAACAAAAACATAATTCCTCTACCTGATGGACTGTGGGGCAATATTATTCAAAAATCTTATCTAGGGTAAACTTTAAAAAAAAAAAAAAAAGAGTTGATATTTTTGGAGTAAGGTCATAGTGCTATTTTGGAGTTATTTATAGATGTTAGTAACATCCAATTGCTGAGAGATGACTAAACCTCAATGGTAAATTATAGTAATTTATTGTTAACTTGTGTGAGAAAAAATATTACCTCAATACATGAGAAACGCCTTTGGAGAAACCACCAGTTGACTTTGCAGAGTGTAGGGTGACAATGTAATGAATGTTCATCAGGTTCAACAACAACTGACCAGGATCTCTCTTGCAGACTTTGTAACACCTAAGGTTAGACCTCTTCAAATTTGACCTTTTTCATCAAACATATGCAAACTGATATTTTTCCCATTCTCCAAGGTCTAACTTAAATAAATATACCAATTATTTTGATCTTGGACTTTGGCTATGCCTGCCTCAAGAGCCATGTAGTTTTGTTGTTGACGATTTTAAAAAACAATGCAAAATCTGGGATATTATGTCCTTGTTTTCATTGTAGCTTCCCAGAGGTTAAGGCTATAGCATTGAAAGTTGTACCAAACGAAAGAAAATAAAATGTTCTTGCATATAGATGTTAACACATTAACATCTGTTTAAATTTGAACTAATTTTAATGCACAAACAATGCCAAACATTCATATTTTTATGCTTGGAAAGGATGACATCACATGATACATAACTTTATTGTTACTTTTAATCCAAGTACATCACAATTTATTACTAATTATGTTTTATTTCGTTATTTAAGATTGTCAGTTAAGATTGATTTGGTCAGATTTGTGAACTGCTGACATCATGGCACCTTCAAGACAGCTATGCAGCAAGAAGTGGTTAGCGATACGAGTGGCAGGATGAACCAACTGAAAAGAGAAGAAAGGTGTCAACTCCCGGCACAAGGTTGTTCAGTGGTGTGTATCTCATCAACCCAGCTCCAGAATCAGTCAACTTCCTACTAATCACCAGTATTTCCTGCATTTGAGGAATGAGAATCGCAACAGTGACAATAGGTCTCTAGCCCGTGATACAGTGTGTGCCGTTTTGCCATTCTGGAGTATGGCAAAGATTAAAACACTAACTAGACCACCGGCTTCATGATCCTCCATGAAAAGTGAAGGAAAATTGTCAAAAACAAGGGAAGAGAAAACAAACCAGAGGAAGAGAAACAAACTGACTTTCTGATGTCTTAGGCAAGTTATTTGATATTGGATCAAAAGATGCTGTGGAGGAGATAAGAACCAAATAACTGCTCACAAAGGATGCCAAGGAAAAGGACATCAATTTCTACTTGGACCAACAGACCACTCGCCTGGCACACATGTCAGGTCATGACAAGGAGTTTGAGAAGAAGTCTAGAGAGAAAAACTTCCGAGAAGAAAGAGAAGAGAAAATGTTATCATCAGCGATGAAGACCCAGACAACAGTCAAGGCACTAGTACTAGGGAAAGTTCCACAGTAGTGCAATGTTACATTGCAGCTAATAGAGACATGGGGTCTCACAGGAAACATTGTAGGCTTGATATTTGATACTACAGCAAGCAACAGTGACATCAACAACGGTGCAGCAAAGCTGATTGAAGAAAAACTAGACAAAAGGTATTCTACTTTGCTTGTGGCCATCACATATCAGAGGTAATAATTGGAGGTGCATGGGAAGCTGTGTTCAGCAAGATCAAGAGTCCTGACAACCCAATATTCAGCAATGTGAAAGAGAAGTGGCAAAACGGCACCCACTGTATCATTCCTCAAATGCAGGAAATACTGGAAGACCTGGCGATTAGTAGGAAGTTGACTGATTCTGGAACTGGGTTGCCCAATGAGATACACACCACTGAACAACCTTGTGCCGGGCGTTGACACCTTTCTTCTCTTTTCAGTTGGTTCATCCTGTTCACTTGTATCGCTAACCACTTCTCGCTATGCAGCGAGAAGTGTTTTGTTTTTAAAAAAAAAGACAAAACAAAACAAAAAAAAAAACATACAATATGAAGGAAAACCAAAAGAAACTTACTAAATAAGTATTAACCCCGCTTCAAACTGGTCCCATTTCGCTTTTATTTGGTTGAAATACTCCTAACTCCAAACAAAATGTAAAAATGCCTTTTCGCAGCGAGTGGGAAAAAGTTACACCTACATGAGACTAACTGCTCCAAAAGCTTCTTCTTCTGTTCATAATTGGGGCCTGGTAGAGCTGATTTTGCTACGCCCACCGCCACTTAGTGGACATACGTTTTTATGCTCTTAAGCCTATTTGACTTATATTTCTAAATTAGCTGGACACAAATTTTTAGTTAAACTATTTTTGTGTAGTTAGGATGTGTTTGACTGAGTATTTTAATTTATTACAACAACATTACCCGAAGCTTGTTAAATTGACAAAAAATAATAACTTCAAACAACAAAAATGTCAAAATGCAATTTACAGTGTATAGTACTGCTGGATCTGACAAGAAGGGGTAGAAAATGATAAAAAGAAAACAGAAAGGAATGAGAAAGTAGACATAAACCAAAGAGAAACAAATATACACCACATACGAAACACTTAGAAGTGTTTGAAGAAGACTGGTCATGCCAATGTGACCCCGCCTACACAAAGGTCAGAGGCAGGTAACAGGGACCCCAAGACCTGATGTTCAGCAGCCATCCTCGAGCACAGACCCCAGCCACCCCAGGTGGGATCATCAGCCACTGACTCCTTGAGACTAAACCCTTTCTTTTTATTTTATTTCACCTTTCTCTTTTTGTTGTTATGTTTTTTTTTTTCCCTGGCATATATGAGTTTTGGAATTGCATTATGTTTACTATTTTCAGTAGATTTCAGTATTTTTGTCTTAGCGGTATTGTCCAGGTTAATTTTGTCCTCCTTTTTGAATAATAATTAAGGCCAAATCCCAATTCTCCCTTTTTACCACTACTCCTTCCCCTTCCCCTGGCCCTAGCCCTACCCATTGGCCCTCCAATGGAGGGGTAAGTGTTAGTGGTGAAAATGGTCCCCTAAATGGGACACCACTATACTGTGATGACATCATCAAACGTCAGCACTCTAGCTGCTACGCTAACATGTGATGAGTGATTGTTCAAGATGCCGTTGTCAGCCATGTTACTTTCTGTTGCCTGGCTGTTCTGGTTTAAAGGACTTATTCATGACTAAAGAACATTGTGACATTACAGTTAAGGCTATAGTTTAATTACACTTCACTTGTGCATAATTATTTAAGTCATTGATTGTTTCAAATAGTCTCATACAGAAAATAATTTAGATTGATAGAGTTTAGATGAGGTTCATTGTCGATATGATTGTAATTTCAACATAACTCATACATAATATAAGGAAACAGGTTACATTAAGCTCTGGACTTATTTTTGATTGATTGTATTTCAACATCAGCCTTTTGGAACAATGTTGCTTGTAAAATGTATCATGCCTTTGTTCCTTAACATGATCGAAGTAATGATTTTAGTTATTTAGATTGATGATGTTTATGTGGAAGATAGCCAGATTTCAAATGTAGTGGTAAAAAAATAAAGAGTATATTACACCAACAGCACACACTTCTAATTATGAAGTTGGAAATTACAAAATTTTACATAGAAAATAGATAATAAAACCTTATCTAACAATTTTAATGAATAGAAGTGGACATAGGCGCAATGCCGATTCGCTTATCTGAGCTAAACAGGTTAAAAAAGGATAAAAAAAAAAACAGATTTAAAGATTTTGGATTTCCAGTTTAATAAAATAATGAAGATAAATATAAAAAACAAGAGAATTTCAAGCCTTTCTCTATGAGGTGTTTATTAGAGTCAGGGGCTCCATGTTACATGATTTCAGTATAAAAATGACTGCTGTGAAAGTTAACACAAATAAGTAACTGGGAACTGAAATGCTCTCAGTTCAGCTGATGGCGTAAAATGAAAACACTTCAGAAAACATCATTTTAAGATTGTTTAGACCCCGTGATGTTGTGGTGCCGTAGGGCAAAGGAAGAACACAGAGAGTTCCCCTCTAGCAGTGACGTCATCTCAGGGGTTCCCATGACCAGAGTAGAGACACACTGTTGTGTTGGTTGTAGACTTTATATTTGCTGGTTGGGGGGCCAGTCTGACCAGTATCAGTTTTTTTCCCCTTTCTTTGTGTGTTTATCCTGCAGCCTGGGCTCTGGTTGCAGCCTAAGGACAAACCACTCCCCACGGCTTCCACCAGCAGTAGCCTAACATCTTGCCTTGCTTCAGTGTGGGATCTTTTCACAGGTTTTTCTGTTGCATGCTGTGAGTGGTTTTTTTGTAGTGAAATGTAGTGGTTTCCTTTTTTCCTTGCATGTTTTTGTTAGTTTTCTTACAAAGTGTTGTGCTTTTAATTGACGGGGCTTTTAATGGAGGGGTTGGAGGGAGAAGCTTTTTCACTTAATTTTTACAAAGACAATTTTGCAGACAATAGTTCAAAACAAAGACAAACTACTTTAAATTTGTAAATATGTAAATTGTTTTGTGTTATGGTGTTTTTTATCATTCCATTTTGTTTGCATAACATAGCATTATATTATCTACATGTCTAAAAATGATGACCATAAACTTATTCTGAATCTTTTATTATAATGCACAGTAAAAAGATAAACTTTTAGTGTGTTTATGCATCATCTGGTCAATTTCAGTAATGCTGAAAGTAAATATGAATATACAACAGGATTCCTCTTGATGCCACCTTTCATTAGAGGTCTCATTAGAGGTCTCAGATTGAAGTGTTCTGGAGCTTTTTGAAGTTGCAGCCATTTTGGAGACTCCAAATGGCCACTTTGGAGAGTGCCTAAATACACTTACTGAATGCACTCAGCATGGCCATTTTGGCTGCTATTGTCACCAAATTCTAACTGGGAAAAGCCTTTATGCTCCAATCAATTTGATTTTCCAAACCATATTTCCATCTCTTCATGTGCAGCATATTGGAAAAAATGGTCTAATTTTCTTATTGCAGAAAGCCAGGATCAGATGTTTCCAAGGTGTTTTAGTCATTTTACTGGTAAGGTAGCCATCTCTGGGGCATGTGATATTAGGAGAGATGATTTGACTGGTTGTTGCAGTCAGTTCCGGAGGTGTATTGCAAATTGTGGGAGACCAAGGTGTTGCATAGGGGTAGCGGTAATAATGAACAGAATGTAAAGTTAAAACATTTCATGTAAAAACCATTTTTAGGGTTTGATTTGGTTGAGCAGAGGTGATTAAAATTAACACTGCCAACACAGTTGAAGAGCATGTCTGGGATAAAATAAGAAACATCTCAGATGTGGATAGAGTCATCCACATCTGCACACAATGGCTACATCACTTCTCTTCATCTCCCTCTGGGCAAACATGAGTCCACTCACAGATTGAACATACCACCATTTATGCTACTCTAACAATATTTTGTGTTAGCGATCGAGATGTTTATTATGATAGACACTAAATTTTCTCTACCTTTAGCAGAGTGACTTGTTCTGTCCACTGGGCCCATCCTGTCAGAGTTACAGGTATTTAAAAGAGTCCTTCCAAAGCTTTCTTTTTCCTCTTTCATACATTCCCTGGTCACTCATCTACTGCATGACTCCATTTTATCCCATACTAGCCTCAGTTTATTTGGCAATGACAAACATTCTAAAATGTATAATTTTCCAAATCCACCATTTATATTAGGTTCGATGTTACATAGCTTCCAACATTTGCTACATAAAGTCCCTACCAGCTTCTTAATATTGTTCTATTTTCTTCATTTCAGCATTGCCTTTTAGGATCAACAGTAAGCATTTACTCACCAAAGTCACGGTGTCGTTTGGTTATGCGTAACTCCGTTTCTGTAATGTCTCACAGTGGTGAAAATTTTCTGCAGCTTACGAGCTGAGTACATGCAGTACTCTCTGCCTTGCAGCTCTCGTCGATGTGAAATATCTCTTCTTCAGCATTTCACACGTTTCTTCCAAGCAGATGGAGATAAATAATCAGAAATCAGAGATTTCATCTATCAAAGTCGGCTAAGAATAGCAACAGTTTTGACCTCATCTTTAGTTGGCTACAGATTGCTTAGAGAAAAGCTTTGCTAGCAGCACTTAATAATGGTATTAGCTGCAGTGTTTGTGTGCTGAAAGTTCTTTGAATAAGGGTGAAGCCATAATGATCTAACCTTGCCTGGAGGAGGTCAGTGAAAACTCAGGCAGTGAGATGGAGAGATCCTCATCCAAAGAGACAAGGAGATGATTCAAACCCTCTGCTTCATTTAATGCAGGGGTGAGTACTGACACGCTTCCTTAGTTTGACCCCCCTTCCTTCTATCTTTGAAGAGGAGCAGGTCATTGTCATCCCCCATGTCCAGCAAACAAACCTAACCTGATTTACTACTACTGATGAAAAGATTTTGGAGCTTTAATAAAAAGCTTTGTTCCCTTTTGACTGCAGTTATTCTCTTGTCGATATTCGCTTAACGCTGGCGAATCTTAAATGGCCTTCGTGCAAGAACAATACAGTTTTATTGACAGAATTAAGGACAAAATTGACAGTGACAGGGAAATTAGAAAATTAATGTTCTACCCAAGATTTCCAGTCCAAGTTGTGTTACAGCCATTAGTCAAGCAGGCTTTCCATCCATATGCAGATTGACATTGACTGGAGGAAATGTTCTCTCAGTGGCGACAGTAATAAATGCAGGTTCACTGAAGCACACGATTATTCAGCTCCACTGCTTGGTTGTTTTATAAAAGGCATCTGTTTTTATTTATGTTCAAACGTTATCGAGATTTAAAACTGTGTGAAGAGGGTGCTTAAAGATCCAAACCGTCATCTCCATAATCTCCAGCTCAGTAGGTTCCGCTGGACTGAGAGAATAAAAATTACAGCCTGTCAGGCATCAATGACATAGAGAAATGTGAAAATGGTTGACTTTAAACAGCCAGCCGCTCCTCTTACATACCCACAAAAACATTACTGCTGGCCCATTTAACATTATGCCAGGAAAGGTCACTCCCCCTTAGTTAACTCTGCTGAGAAACAGAACCTACATTTTCTCAAGTGAAGATGAAATGGCTGGATAATTAAGGTGAAAGCTTAACTATGTCATTTTGAAGGCAGAGTAATGGAACATGTGCATGGTCCAGAGCCATGCAGAAAAATAGCATCTTGTATGTTTATCATCAGTCTGGCAGGAGTTGTTCCTCCAGGCATCTTTCAGAAATGTCTTGCCACCAATTCACATTGTCTTTGCAAGCAGATTAGGTTTTTTAGCCTACAATTATTGTGATAACAGACTTAAGAACAGGGCTATCCAAAGTTGGTTCTTGATGGCCGCGGTCCAGGTTTTTTATGTATCCCTGTTACAACACACCATGTTCCAACACACCAACACATTGCTCAACATTAATTGATCCAAAAACCTCTAAAGTTCTACAGAATGACTGAATGATTTGAGTCAGGTGTGTTGGAACAGGGATACATGAAAAACCTGCAGGATTTCGGGCCTTGAGGACCAGAAGTGGACATCCCGCACTACAGATACTGTTGTTGCTGTGGTTTTAATCTATCTATTTTCTATATTTTGTTTTAAAGTAAAACATTGAAAAAGACATTTTGTACAGACTCTGATAGCATTTTACTCTGAAATATCAACATTATGTCATAACTGTTGTCACAATGACGAGGCTGTCACATGAGAGGGTCTGGTGGAAGAGTTAACACCATGGATGACTGGAAGTTTGTCTAGGGGGGATGAACGTCACCATTTTGCATTAAACCACACATCCCTGTAATAATGACCTGAAAGCACGTGAAACGTGGTCGGACTGGCCAGATGACCTTTTGCTGGTTTGCTGGTCTTTATAAATGCCTATATCACCAATGATCATGGTATGTTAAAACCATTAGTGAAAAAGCGAACCAGACAATCCAGCTGCAACACTCTTGGTTGGACAGGCAAATAATAACTAAGGCCAGTGACGACAGCTGGTGGCCTGGGGGCCAAAACTGGCCCACCACCAAAGATAATTGGCCCACCAGATTATACTGATTAAAATTGATTGCAATATAAATATTGTCAGTTCCACCTTTCTTATGTCCGCCTCAGTGATGATGATGACTCTCATAAGCATTCTCTGTTGCACCGCCATCTGGAGAAGAAGACAAGGAATGGTCAGCATAGAATGAGAGGATCCTCTTGGTACCATGCACTCATTACTCTGCATACTAACATAATATCTGTGTGAACTGCAACAATCTGTGTGACCTTCTTAAATCCAGGGAGGCCTGAGCAAGATCCAGCAGAGACTACCATATCTGCAAAATTAACTTAAGTCCAAATGATAGCTAACTGCTTTCTGGTACTGCATTGCAAATATAAGGACTACATTCTTGCAGTTTCAAGCATCACATATACCGTTTTTGAAAAATTATTAGTGCATAGTCCAGACATCACAGAGTGGACCTAATGCCTTAATAAAGTGAGGATGATACTCAAGTAGTGGTGCTTTGGTTGTAATCTAAACCCTTGGGATGTAGTAGTTCTCTCTGTTCTGATAACTTGAAGTCCAGGAAGTCAACTGTTCCTTCTGTTAACCTGCAGGAAACTACTGACTCCACAAAAGCACGAGAACTTCCGAAGCCTTTTCCCTGGAGGAAGATCCTGACCAACAATAAATGGAAGAAGTCTAAAAAGACCATTGTGCCTTTTGTGAGGAAGCCTTTTGTAATAGGTTGTGGCTGGTCAGTTATGTCTGTAAAGGTGTATGATGTGCTGATTTATTCATTCATTTTCCTAACTGCTTAATCCAATTCAGGGTCATGGGGAAGCTGGAGCCTATCCCAGCAGTCTTTGGGTGAAAGGCAGGGTACACCCTGGACAGCTTGCCTGTCATTTGCAGGGCCACACAGAAACAAACAACCACTCACACTCACTCCTAGGTGGAATTTAGAGTAACCAATTAACCTAACATGCATGTCTTTGGACAGTGGGAGGAAGCCGGAGTACCCGGAGAGAACATGCAAACTCAACACAGAAAGGCCACTGACCAAACCCTGCCCCAGCCAAGGATCAAACCAGCGACCTTCTTGCTGTGAGGCCACAGTGCTAACCACCATGCAGCCCATGTGCTGATTTAGTGTTACTAAATTAAAATATTCTTTGGAAATCAGCTCTGCACAAAGACAAGTCAACCTGAACTATGCCCTCCAGAAGATCATGTAGAGGGTCAGGAGGCAAGCCTTTAACATACTGCATGTTCTATTAAGTTCTTGGTTTTCCAAAACTTCTTGCACTTGCATGTCTTTGTCCCTGACCTCAAAGGCACCAGAGCATACCTCTTGTTCTTGACTGTCACTTTTACTTGTCATACAAGTTCTGCAAAATGATCATCTGAGAAGCTCTTGTAGAATCCTGCCAGTGCAGGAGCACCTAGGTTGCCAGCAGCCACATACAAAACAGCTTCTTTCGGAATTTCAGAGTAAGGCTTCTATCTAAACACCATATTGTGTAAATGACATTAGATCATGTATAAACTGATCCAACATGTTAGCATAACCACGTTCCTTTACAGTGGTTCTGTTGCATATAAGTGCAGGTTGAATTCAGCTGAATGATGTTTGCTGACATATTAGCCATTACTTAGTACACAACACACATCTAGTGCTTCCTCCCTTATGTTCCTAATGGATTGTCCACTTCAAAGTCATCAATGTATGGCCCAAATGTCTCATCACTATCAAGAAGGGCATTTTTCTGAAGTGTACACCATTCACATAACTTTTATATTCATTGATAACATGTTTTTCTTCAGTCATTGTGTCATCTAATGTATCTGTCCTGCTTCACAAGTTATGCAGCATTTGCTTTATGGGAACATATACAGCAGATTTCTGGTCTTTTCAACCTCATAGTCTGCAGGCATTACCAGCAGATTTTTTTGTACACATACAATGCTCTCTTTGTGTTGTTGCTCAGGAATCTTTTTTTGCCGCAATATTTGGTCAATATGTTAGTTTATGATTGAGAATCAGCACATCCAAATCTCAGACCATGGTCCTCAGCCGGAATAGGCTGGATTGTTCTCTCCGGGTTGGGAATCAAGTCCTGCCTATAGTGGAGGAGTTTAAATATCTCTTGTCTTTTAATAGTCTTGTTCACGAGCGAGGGAAGGATGGAGCGCGTGATCGACAGACGGATCGGTGCGGCGTCTGCAGTAATGCGGACTCTGCGCCGGTCTGTCGTGGTGAAGAAGGAGCTGAGCCAGAAGGTGAAGCTCTCAGTTTACCAGTCGATCTACGTTCCTACCCTCACCTATGGTCATGAGCTGTGGGTCGTGACTGAAAGAAGGAGATCTCGTATACAGGCGGCTGAAATGAGTTTCCTCCGCAGGGTGGCCGGGCTCTCCCTTAGAGATAGGGTGAGGAGCTCGGTCATCCGGGAGGAGATCAGAGTAGAGCCGCTGCTCCTCCGCATCGAGAGGAACCAGTTGAGGTGGCCTGGGAACGCCTCGGGATCCCCCCCGCAGAGTTGGCAAATGTGGCTGGGGAGAGAGAAGTCTGGGCTTCCCTGCTTAGGCTGCTGCTCCCGCAACCCGACCCCGGATAAGCAGCAGAAGATGGATGGATGGATGGATGGATGGATGGATGGATGGATGGATAGATAGATAGATAGATAGATAGATAGATAGATAGATAGATAGATAGATAGATAGATAGATAGATAGATAGATAGATAGATAGATAGATAGATAGATAGATAGATGGATGGATGGATGGATGGATGGATGGATGGATGGATGGATGCTGGTTTCTGAAAAAATACTGCTCACCTGTTTCTCAATGGATTAATCTATCTCAGATTGTAGTCCTTAAGATTCATCTGCCCTTTGTGATGCAGCAGTGATGCCCACATATATTGCATGTGACAAAGCTGTTTCTAAACAATGAAAAATAATCTTAGAAGCTTCTTCATTGGCATTGTTTAGATTCCCTGCATCTTCAAATACTATTTGCTCTTTTTGTATTTTGTTTTTTTGTCGTTTGCTCATCTACAACATCACTGCCTTTGTTTTTATCACATTTGTCAACATTGACTTTTGCTTTCTTGAACATTTTCCAGTTCTCTTCTCTACACCTCTTGTTTTAATGGCCATTACAAGTTTATTACACACTACTTTTAAATCCACAACCTGCATATGGGCACTGAACCCTTTAGTTAGCTTACAAGAGCCTGCTTCTGAGGTGGATAAAAAATTTAATTTCAGAGCAGGGCTCTTTGAATTCACACAACTAGCAGCATAACACCAACCCTAACCCATTCACATTCTTCAACTGCTTCAGCCATTTAAATATTAAACTCTTCTGCACATTCAGGAGATTTATGCTATGACTTTTATCATGGAAAACGTTTGTAGTTTTTGAGATACATAACATTTGTAAAAATAAATCCAGGCTTCTGATTGGATGAAAGTCCTTCAAACCAAAAGCAGATTAGACAAAAAAAAAGTTAATCTCAGCCATTGGTTAGTTTTTGCATTATGAGCTTAGAACTGTTTCAACATATCTGCAACAGTTTCTAGTGTCCGGTACATCACGGTCCTGACTCCATTGTTTTTTCTGCAAAACTTTGCTACTCCTACATCTTTTCTGCCACTTCGCCCATTCAAATATTGAAATGTTAAGCTCATTCAGGAGATGTGTGCTACGACCTTTCTCAACTTTACATTTTTCCAGTTATTCAGGTTTTTGTCAAATTTTCAATTCAGTCTTGTGATTGGACAAAACAGAAATTCAGCTGAGGTCCACCTGGATTCAGGTATCTACCATAGTGCCATGATCATACTTAGCCCTTTACTGACAACTTTCAGTCTGATTCACTGTGGTAATTGTCTCACAGCAGGCATGTGCCCATGCAGGTCCTCCTACATACAACTCTGCCCTGTGATGTAACCTGCAAGTGTCACATAAATGCAAGCTGGTACTTTACTTTAATGAAGCTGCTTCCACTTTCACAGCATCAAGTTGCACTCATTGCTCCCAGTGCTGCAACTGGCTGTCTGTGTGTTACAACTGGCATAGGCTGCATGCTGCACAAATAAGACACTTGTTCCAGTTGAAAAATGAAACAGCGATTTTTGAAACATTACATAAAGCATGATTCAGTCATTTTCTCTTTGTAATTGGCTGATGCGACATTCATTACATAATAATTCTATGATCAGCTGAAGATTAATTATTATTTCCAATCAAGCATTTTTAACCATCTTTAGTTCTTTCACAGCATTATAGTCAAACATTTTATATTTTTCTACAGTTTCTCCACAGGCAGCATTGCAGAATGCATCCTCTTCTCAGTGGAAGAGCTTTCTATATTTCCACTCAAGTGTATGTGTGGAGGACTTGGCCTCGTGGTTACAACGCAGGACTGTGGGCTCAGAGGATCATGTGTCTCTCTCCTGCAAGAGATGTTGAGCGTAATATATTTGTACAATACACTTTACTGTTTCTTTATAAACTTTAAAGAATTACACATCTCTGCACAATTTTCACCACTTAAAAATGTTTTTTTTCTTTTATACTTTATCAGATTGAAGACTGCTGCACATCTGGCTGCTGGAATGTGCTGCTGCAGTGTTCCCTGTCGGAGAGACACACATCCAGAGAAGCTTTATGTAAGAGGTGCTTTATTCACCATACAATGGTGGTGTTAATGTAATAATGTGGTGCTTTCTACACACCAAAACAGTCAAATCATAATGAAATCACAGTTCTACACCATTGTTTCAATAAGCTTCACTAATGCCAGCAGAATATAAAATTAGAAGCGCTCCCTTAAATCATGACCAGATCACCCTAAAATTATCACAACATCCCGCCTCTCACTAATCCATGACACATTCATCTCAGTTTTCACCTCTTAAAACTGAACAGGTTTTTCACCAACTTCAGTGACATCACACTCTGCAACATTCTTCAGTAATTACACATCATCGCATGGCTGTCATGTAATAACAGCTCAATTCTAGTTTCTATTGTTTTTCTTGGTTTCTCACCATGACTTTTACATGTAACATGGGACACATGTACTCTAAGACTATTAAAATACTTAACTGTGCACAAACAGACCTGGTGCAACCAGGGAAATTGTACTGGCTGTGTGCAACTACAATATTTTAACCATTAGTGCTTAAATAGCTGTGCCCTCCTCTCACAAGTAAAACAGCAATTCTCCCACTTCACTTTCAGCTGACTGAAGATGCAGCACATATACTCAGGAACATGACAGTAAACCATGTAAAACTTCTGAAAAGGACAATTTGACACTTTAGAGACTTTCCAGATGGTGCTCAGGTGTATTCTACCGTTAGCAGCGAACACATTAAAGTTAGCTAAAAAAATGGTTGTTAAAGCGAACTACTGAACTACCTTGATGACTTTTTAAAGACTATTGTCTCTTCACCTATCAGTTGTCATGCAGCCAGTTACATTTTACCTTAACCTTTTTTCCCTGAGCTCCAGCCATGCAATAAGGCTTCATAGGTAGGCTGAAGGACTTGCTTTCGTCAGTGCAGTTGAACTCTTCGTCTTCTGTCTTTCTGTCTGTCTCTGCTCACAATATTCAGAGCTAATCAATGCCTGTCTGTTAAAACAATTAATAACTACATTTTTGACAGTTGCAAAACTTGATAATATTAAATTGTTTGAGCTCAAACAAATCTTTGTAATAAGATTGACCATTTAAAAAGCACAGTTTATTCATTCCTCGTATGATTACTATATTCATTCTTAGGACTACATTACTCAGGTTACTTTACTCATTCCTTGGACTAGTATATTTATCCTATTTTACATATTCCCAGGACTACTTCAGATTAATTTGGGCTGATATCCTCTGTTTCTTTCCTACAGTAATGATGTAAGAGGAAAATACCATTTACATTCCAGGTGAATTTACTCAGCACTAACACAAGTATTAAATGTGATACTTCTGTAGTAATCTCTCGTTTCATATCTCTGCTTTTAAAAAAAACAAAAAAAACAAAAAAACAATATTACAGATACAGCCCCAGTAGTTGTGGTTTTGGTGTGTAAACAGGATGTAGAAAAAGCTAGCCTCCCCCAGCAGTGGTTCAGGAGCCGAAAAGACATTTAGTATTTTTACAACAACACTTATTGTTCATAGTGTTATCATCATGTTTATTTTATTTAAATACTTACATATTAGGACTACTCTATGGTGAATACAACGTCTACACTTAATTCGCTTGTGATCCAGTTTAAACAAATACCTGAAGGTTTTATCATGTGCAACCGAGCCTTAGGCAATATTTTGTAAAGCATATTTTGCTAATGCTTTGTTCATTTGCAGATGTCGAGCTCCAGAAATGTCCAAGTTACAGACTTAATTTCCGAGAATGTATTTAAATTGTAATGGAAAAGCTATTCAGTGCGCACGTCTTATTTCCTCACTTAGTCAAACTGTCAAAGCATTAAATTGAAAGTCAGGGTGTCAAAAATCTCATAAAAAATAACCACGTAGTGTCGCAGACTACAGGGAACTTAAGGCGTGGTTACAGGCTTTTTTTGCAAAGCTATTTATATTCAACTTCTGTGGCTGAGACCTCTGGGAGTCTCCTGCAGTTAACACATCTGCCAGGTTTCATAAAGACTTCTTCTAAATGTTGACATGAGTGTAATTTCAGGGGCTGATAATATGGTAATATCCTAATTGGCATATTGCCTAGAAGAGCTCAGATTCTGATGGACAGCCACTTTATAGGGATGTAATGTACATTTTACACTCCAACAGTGGTTCAGATGCTCGTAACATCCTCAAGCTGAGGCCAGTTACTCTGAGTGCCTTCAAGCTGAGGTTCATTCATTTCTTTTTAATACAGGTAACAAATGTGTTATATCACATATATGACCTTAAATGAAGGTTAGCGTCACATTTCACATGATCAAAGTATAAATTATCTTCTGTTCTCATCTATATTATTATCTAGTCATATTTAATTTTAGTGGAAACCTCTAGAGCTTTTTTCCACATTAACATCTTCATTGTGATGTTTGTCTGGCTGCTGGTGAGATGGCGTACCCTGAATAAATGAATCATATCTTTATAATTACAAGTGTAGTGATGGACTGGCTACCTTTCTGAGGGGTTGCCCTGGTGCTTGCCTGCTAATTACTAGACATAGACTCGGCTTTGCCTTGACCCTGAATTGGACTGAGTGCTAGAGAAAATGGACAATTACAAGGGTTGTATGTTCATTGTGCCCTGCAGTGTCCTGGTGACCTGTCCAGGGTGTACCCTGCCACTCGCCCAGTGATGGATGGGATACACTCCAGCTTCCCGCAACCGTTAAGAAAATTGGTGGATTAATGTTATGTTCATGGTTATAAAAGGAAGCTGAGGCATGTGAGATTACTACAAAAGTATTACAATACTGATACGAATTACTGTAAAAGAGGAAACCTGAAACAAAGTGGAAAATTAAAATAATAAAAACTTGCCTAAAAACTCTACAGTATATTGAAAAAAATAATATTTCCCTCATAAGAATATGAGCAATATGGCTTTTGATCAGTTTCACTCCAGGGAATAAGATCCAGGCCAACAACAGCTAAGCCCTGCCAGTGATCAGATACCCTGCTGGGACAATAAAATGTCCAAAGGAGGAAGTTCAAGCCACAGAATTTAAAAGGGAACAATTGTGATTTAGAAGTGTTTCCTAAGTGTTTAGTCCATAAGCCTCAGTTCTCGTAAAATCTCATCTGGCTGACGAGATTTTAGGAGAACTGAGGCTTATGTAAAGCGACCACGTAGTGTTATTTTGGGGTTTTCTATTTGCTGTGGGGAATGCCACGGCTTTTCAAAGCCTTTCCTCCTTATTTGCTGTTGCATAAAACTCTGAAATGTTTCTGTCTTTTATTCTACAGCGCCATCTTTACCAGAATAGAAGTGGTTACATGATCCCTATACATCCCATCAGGAAGCACGTCAAGTGTATTGCTGTTTAGTCCGACATCAAAACATCTGAAAAATCACCTCGTTAAAGCTTGAAAACTTAACAATTTTTGAGAGTTGTGAAACGTAGCATATTTTTATTGGGATATTTAGGTTTTGCACAATTCTAGGTGTAATGGCATCACAGCTAGTGAAGAGGAAACTTTTCATGCTTTCACATTACTCAGCCAAAGTCTTCAACACAGAAAAAGCCTCTAGATATATTGGTAGTTACTGTATTGTTGTCTTTATCAAAATTCTTTTTAAAATGTTCTGTGCCCGTTAAGTTTCCAATGTGAACAGCCGTGAGTTGTTTTTACTGATAACCATGTTGATGCAGCAACTTGTTTATAAAAGAATCAGGAAAGCAATTAATAGGAACAAATATAGTTCAGGAAGTATCTAAGTATTTTTTAGGAAGTATCTTTTACTGTACACCTCCTAGATTCTATTTAAATCAGGTTCATGGTGCGGATTATCCCTCTGAGGTTTGGACTAAAGCTGATGATAAATCTAAATACTGCAGTGCAATTGTCAGGAATTAAATAAGTGAGAAATTAGCTGCCACTGAAAACCTAAAGATATAAGCCACAACTAAACTTTAGTTTTTTATTGAAATGCCACCTTGTACAGCTTGGCCTCAGCGAGACATCTTTACCTTCAGTGTTATGACGAGGTGCGGCGTTGTGCTCTACACAGCTAAATTTAGCCGATGGCAGCTGGGATGGATTACTGAGGGGCTTGAAGGCGACATGATATCTGGAAGGAAATTACTTCAGCTTAATGAAGTACATAACTCATTGTTCACATGCTGCCCGGTCTATGGCACACTCTTTCAATCTGAGAGGACAGCTTAGAGGGCACTAGACATACTTGTTAAGGGTAGCAGTTCATTTTCCCTGCAGGCTCCTCCATGGAGACCTTGTTCCAACTTGACCCAGTTTGTGGAAAATTGATCAAATTACTATTTTTTATAGTAATTCATTCATTTAAACTCCTGATTCAGTTCCCTTAAACTTTATTAGTACAGTGCCATTTCATAAAAGTAATGTCATTGTACTTTTTAAAGCTACCGTCCAAGTTAATCCAGTAGTCCAATTATGATAAAGTTAAAACAAATTGTTGTATCATCCACATTTGTCCAACTTGTAATAGCAGCATTCATGTAAGACAGTCCAAAGAATAAATAAATGGCCTGGCTAAAACTGGTGCCATGTACAACAAGTTTATATGTCTGGTTTGTCAAATATTGGATAAATGACTTTTACAACCTATATATTTATTTAGGATTGGTACAAGAAGTATGGATACTTCACTGCAACACAAAGCTGTCATTACAAACAAATAGATCCACCATAAATCTTTAAAATAAAGAATGCAAGTAGACAAATGGTGGGTTGTAATATTAGGATACTTATGGAAACATAAGGTCAATCAATCAGTAAAACTTTATTTCTATGGCAACTTAAAACAACGTTAAAGCTGACTTACTATAAAAACACATTAAAATAAAGGAGGATCAACAAAGAAAGAAATGAAAGACAATCAATTGTTTAACCTCTTGGTAGTGGACGTCCAATGGGTGGGACACGACAAATATATATTTTACTCGATCGATTGTCATTTAGGTGCATAATTTGGTTCGTTGTCAGGGGTCTTCCAGATCTGTGGCTTGATACAGCAACACCGTTGGAAACTGTATGGGCGGTATTAGGTTGGAAAGCTAACGTATGCACTAGGAGCATCAGCAAAGGGAGCAAATTAGGGAAGAAGAAGAGGAAACCAAGGCGAAGAAGAGGGCAACATCTGAGAGATGGCTTTGTGTATTGAGTATGTTGGACAGTCGCAAGCTACTTATTACTACCACCAACCAGTGTCTCGACATGACGTCAGAACACGGAAGTGAACTCTGAACTCGGCACTGCCCACTAGCAGATGATCTGACTTAACAGCAAAGTAAGAGACCTGTGGAAGTATGAGGGGGGGCGGGTTCTCATTGTGGCAGCAGTTCTTTTCCAGGTTGCTTTATCATGAATGCATCGGCTGCTTGACTTTGTGTTGTTCATCTTTTTCTTGTAGTTAAACATTAAACTCATGTTTTCACACTTTCCTGGGTACTACGTTAGCTCTAGCTTGCACCAACACACTGTTTTCCATTTTATGTTTCATCTTCATTTTCTATAACAAATAATATTTACCTGAATTGTTTCTCTGCAGTATTTCGTAGCTTAGTTTTGTGTTAAGCTGCTTTTTCATAATAAACTTACAAACTTTAGGGTTTTTTTCATCATTTATGCAGTAATTTTGATGATCTTTAGAGGATCTCTTGATGAGAGATTTTAGTGGGCTAGTAACTCTGTGATTGACTAATAATCAGTATATATATATATATATATATATATATATATATATATATATATATATATATATATATATATATATATATATATATATACCTTTATTTATTATTTTAAAAATTATATAAGAAAGTAAAAAATATTAAATTACTTAAGAATAAAAAAAAAAAAGTATGTTGACTTCAAACTCATGTATGGACATTTATCCATAGCAAATTTCTTTTTCTACATTGTTCTGAGCAGTTAGTGGATTTGAGGAGCTTTTTCCAACCCTTGCAAGCTGCAAGCGCTTCGAAATTCTTCTGACAAAGGCATTTGTAGCATCAAAGGCATCTGTGACAAAATAAACCCACAAAGAATGTTTTGTCAGAGCACCAAAGAGGGTTAGTGTAGTTTTTCATAGGGTTAACCGTTTCCAAATGGTTAGGGCTGTAGATTGGAAGTGAAGGGCGTGCTTCTGGGCGAGAGAGGAGAGAGTGGATGAGAGAGCGGCCCTAATGCGGCATCTCATTACAACCTCTGTCAGGATCCCTCCATTCCACCATCAGCTCCCCCTAACTTGGTAAAAGCCCAACTGTCGTTTCGAGTGAGTGTGCCGCCAAGGAGGCATTTACAAATAAATGAAAAATGTCACATTTGATTTCACTCCTCTTGGACTGCGGCGCCTCAGCTTTGTCACAAACTGTCTTTGTTGTTCTGGTCTCTTGCAGGTCCGGCTCCCGGTCGCCGTGGATAGGTTCTGGCAGGTTCGGGCCCTTTGCTTCTCTCCCAGGGTAAGCTCGCAGACAATGACCTTCCCTTTAATGTTCCTGAAACACTGATTCCTCCTGTTTTTTTCTGCTCTGCCTCTCTCATCCTTGTCCTTGAATGGCATTCGCACGAGCAGGAAGTTGGAGCTGCTTTGCTATGACGGGGAAATAAAGAGCTGATAAAATGGTGTGGCGTGTCGTTTAGAGAGAGTCAGCATGGTATCGTCTTTAACCCTTGGCTTTGTGGTTTGCCTGAGATGCCCTCGCTATTGCTGCCGCCTCTACAAAGGCAAAAAATTAAAGACACACTGCACCATTTTTTCAGCGCGGATGTTTTCTGAGAATATGTTAAATGGTCATTTTAGGACGAGATGTCGCTTAAATTATGCTTTGTAATTGTAGATTCTACATTTTATTTGCAGCACTTACAGGTAGCTTTTATGGAATAATTACGTTAAGGCAAAATTTCTTCGCAACATATTTTTTGTTTTTATATTGTGGCGCTACCTAATGAGGATTTTCTCTATGGAAGCACCAATAATTCTAAGGGTTTTTGCTTTATGATATAAAATCTGATATTTTTGATATTTTTCTTGTATGATATTAAAATGATTCGATAAATTCCACGAAACAGGCAAAATATTCTATCAAAAGCATATCTTCTTTACTCCGATAGATTTATGCAGAAAAATAGATTTTCTGTGATTCTTCGATACATTCTGCTGGTTTTTAAACCTACGATCGCTTTTATTTGATCATATCTTTTCATGTTACGGGGGATTAAGAAGCACCTTTAGCATGTAGCTAATGGCATTTGTTAGCTTTCAAACCGTTTAATCTTAGGAACTAAATTTAATCCAGTGATATCTCAGACCTTTGTGAGTAACAGCTAAGAGCATTTTTAGTACATTGTTGTACATACACCCTCATGTCTGCACAGATTTCCAGTTGTAACATTTTCTGCGAGTCTGCAGTCTGTGATTGTCACATATGTGTCCGTATCCTGCTTAATGACGTAATGACATGTATCTTAGCACTGCTGAAGCAACAAAATGCCTGTTTGACTTTTAAAACACCAGATCAACACCAGAAACATCTTTTACATTCCTAAAGTTGCACAACATTTACTATAGAAGACATGTTTCTTTCTAATCCTGAATACTTTATTTATACAGTATATACATACCTTCATGCTTTCATATCTCTTACATGCTGCTGCACTTTAACTCACTTCTTACAATTCACTTCTGGTAAATAATTGGAAAAGAAGTCACAAAAAGCACAGGTTTACTTACCTGCTGCTCTCCTTGAGCATCTCAGTGAAGCACCTGGAGTGTGTTCACTGTGTAAGGGCTCTTGCTGAAGTACTGTTTGTTACGTCTGGAGTTTCTTTTATGGTGTTCAAATGCCCCATGCAGGCCTTTTGGAATGGGTTGTTAAGCCTCTTTAGTAACACTTTACACGGTATGAGTAGAGGGTGGGATGCTTTGAGGAGGGAGGGGGGGCTAGACAGCCTGTTAGAAGATCTGGAAAGCAGGACACCTCTGCATCTAAACACTGTTAATGATGCGTGTCGCTCACTAAAGAATCAGTGAAGTGCAACCAGCAGGTTTCTTAGCCTAAAGTTGTGTGTATGTGTTTGTGGGGGGTTGGACACCTGTTTTCCTGTTTTGTTACCAACCACTGACATAATGCAATGAGGATGTATAATAAGTAGGAAAGCCTGATTCTGAATTAAAGTAGAAATAATGTTTGTTTTTTTGTTAGTATTTTTCAAAAAGAAAGAAGGAAGGAGATAGATAGGTTTGGTCTCAGGTGGATGGGTTTAGGTCTGGTAAATAGGTTTGATCTGGTGGATGCATTTGGTCTCTGGTTAATGGGTTTAGTTACTGGTGGATGGGTTTGGGTCTGGTGGATGGGTTTGGGTTTGGTGGATGGAATGGGTCTGGTGGATGGGTTTGGGTCTGGTAGATGGAATTGGGTCTGGTAGATGGAATTGGGTCTGGTGGATGGGTTTGGGTCTGGTAGATGGAATTGGGTCTGGTGGACGGGTTTGGGTCTGGTAGATGGAATTGGGTCTGGTGGATGGGTTTGGGTCTGGTAGATGGAATTGGGTCTGGTAGATGGAATTGGGTCTGGTGGATGGGTTTGGGTCTGGTAGATGGAATTGGGTCTGGTGGACGGGTTTGGGTCTGGTAGATGGAATTGGGTCTGGTGGATGGGTTTGGGTCTGGTAGATGGAATTGGGTCTGGTGGACGGGTTTGGGTCTGGTAGATGGAATTGGGTCTGGTGGATGGGTTTGGGTCAGGTGGATGGGTTTCGGTCTGGTGGATGTGTTTGGGTTCAGTGGATGGGTTTCGGTCTGGTGGATGGGTTTGGTCTGGTGGATGGGTTTGGGTCCGGTGGATGGGTTTGGTCTAGTGGATAGGTTTGGTCTCTGGTGGATGTGATTGGGTTTGGTGGACGAATTTGGTCTGGTGGATGGGTTTGGATTTGGTGGATGGAATTGGGTCTGGTGGATGGGTTTGAGTCTGGTGGATGGGTTTGAGTCTGGTGGATGGGTTTGGGTCTGGTGGATAGGTTTGGTCTCTTGTGGATGGGTTTGGGTCAACTTCAACTTCGACTTCAACTTCGACTTTATTTATATAGTGTCAAATCATGGCAATGCCATCTCAAGATGCTTTAGAGACAGAGAAGAAAATATAATGAAAGCCAATTCATAACATATATAACCTATATAAGGAATCCAACAGATTGAGTTGAGTCCAACTCAATCTCCCATCCTGAGCAAGCACACTGGCGACAGTGGGAAGGAAAAAACTCCCTTTTAATAGGAAGGAAACCTCCGGCAGAACCCGGCTCAGGACAGGCAGCCATCTGCCTCTGCTGTGTGGGACAGAAAGACAACAGACAACAGGAACTCCTACTCCTGGCCAGGGAGACCTGCTGAGACAGAAGACATACATCTTAACGATGCTACACTGTTGGGGGGGGGGGGGGGGGGGGTAAAGAAGAGAGACATAAAGAATGAGAGAAAGAATCTCAGTGTATCAGGAAATGTCCCTCAGCAGTCTAAACCTATAGCAGCATAACTAAGGGATGCTAACCGTCCCTAGCTATAGGACTTATCAAAAAGATAAGTCTTCAGCCTAGTCTTAAAGGTGGGGAGGGTGTCTGCTTCCCTAACACTAACTGGGAGCTTATTCCATAAGAGAGGGGCCTGATAACCAAAGGCTCTGCCTCCTGCTCGGCTCTTTGAGACTCTAGGAACCACAAGTAAGCCTGCAGTCTGCGAACGAAGTACTCTGCTTGGTATATAAGGAACTATGAGGTCTTTGATATATAGTGGTGCCTGGTTGTGGAGGGCTTTATATGTAAGGAGAAGGATTTTAAATTCTATTCTAGATTCAACAGGCAGCCAATGAAGAGAGGCTAAAACTGGAGAAATATGATCTCTCCTGCTGGTTCTGGTCAGGACTCTGGCTGCAGAATTCTGGATCAGCTGAAGGCTTTTCAGGGCATATTTAGGACAGCCCAGTAATAATGAGTTACAGTAATCTAGTCTCGAAGTAAGAAAAGCATGAACCAGTTTTTCTGCATCACTCTGAGACAGAATGTCCCTAATTTTGGCTATATTACGTAAATGAAAGAAGGCTGTTTTAGTAACCTGCTTAATATGTGGGCCAAAGGACAGGTCAGGGTCAAATATTACTCCCAAGGTTTCTCACTGCACACTCTTAACCCAGATTAGTCGATATTACTAGAAATTTGCGTGGAAACCCATTGCCTTAAACCATTCTAGTTTTTACACAATGATGAAACTAAATACATTTTGTTGTGTCAACTTAGAATGTCAGTACAATGTAGTAGTAACATTTAGCAGTCTTTACTTAAGTTGTTTTGTTCAAATAAATTTCTTCCAAGTTGTATTAAATTATTTTAAGCTAAAATTACATAACCATGCATATCAATTAACCAATATAACATTATTTAATGCTACTTATCATCTATTGTTATTATAAGTAAAAGCATTAATCAACTGTAATTATCTTTTCATTTTCAACTTATTGTGAATGTACCGTGAACTTTCCATTCCACTCCATTTCCATTTCCTTTCTCTCCTGCATTTGTAAATTGCATTTCCTTATTGGTTTACACTCTGTTTAGATTTTGTGTGACTCTTTGAGCATAAAACCACAATAAACTACCCAATTGCTTCATACCGCTTACTGTACACTATCTATACTATTCCTCTTTAATATTTTAATTTAAAATCTATAATTACAAAACACTTTGCAAGTGATCTTTTATTGTATGAACAAGTTGCTGAATTTGAAATTATATTTACGAATTTCAGTTTTCAATTATTTATAATGAAACATGCTAAATTTCTTTTCCAAAGACACCTCTTGTTTTCCACGGAGCAGGGCGAAGCTGCGTTCATAAACCCGATCAAGATCATTTTGATTTTTGCTATTGGTGTTCATTTTGCAATAATGAACTGCTCACCACACAATATCTATTTCATAAAAGATGCTGTACACAGCAACTCCCATTCCCTGCAAGGTAAAATGACTGTTTTTGTTGAAAGAGACCAGTTGGGTATGCAGGGACATATTTGGCTTTTATAATAGCTGTTTCCTATGGGAAACAGACATTTGAGAAAAAAAAAAAGTTATTTGTGAACTAACCTGATCTTCGGTAAAAAGAGCAGGCCAACGCGCCATCATCTCGCACACAGCAGGTTCAGATTCCACCACCTCCTTTCTTCTCAATGCAAACTTCAGATCCATCTTCTCTCTCACAAGTTTTCCATTTGGTGTTCTCTTCTGCATTTCCTCAACCAACTCTTTGCGGGCACCATCAAGGGCTTCCTGATGGAATCCCTCCGGAAAGTTGGGCAAGTAGTTGAGCTCGCCTTTCTTTGCTTTCTTGATGTTCTTGTTGGCCGGTTCTCCTTCGGTTGAATAGCCTCCTCGTTTACCTGCATTTACTACTACATCAAGACATCCTGATCTTCTGCGCTTTGTTCTGAAATTAGCCATTTTAAATTTTAGACTATTTTTCCAGCCACTACAGCGATTGGTTGAGCCTCGCTCCTGGAGACAGGGATGCTTGCTTATGAGTGCTTGTGCAACACTGTCAAACTGAGAATTATTTGGGTATGGTGTATAGCTGTACATGCTCTCTGCCAGTCTTTCAAGGATCTCATGATTCAGCTCTTTTGATGCTTTTAGGTGAGTGCCATCACGAAGAAACAGCAGATCTGCTTGCCTAAGTCTATATGCTACATCAACAGAAAAATCAGGGATATCAAAAAATTCTGGCCATTGTTTCAGTCGCTCCTGAGATGATGTAGAAAGGATCTCTGTATCTGCTAAACTGGGTGAATCACTCAGGATTTCGTCTGATGTTGACACAGGTACCAACTCAAGTAGAGGGATGACCTTGACTGTTGGTTTTTCTGGAAGATCTTCAATATTTGTCAGAATGCATAGTTCATTGTTGAATTCAGGATCTTGGTACTGGAGACTGCAGCTGTAATCAAGTCCCAGTGATTCTTTAGGCTTGGTTATCAAATCCTCCACTGTAGTAAGCCTCGTATTCAGGATGACTTTTCTTATATCCGTCTCGGTTAAATTACCCTCAAGGTCATCTTCTGGTGTGCTGCCATCTTGGGTACAACAATAATAGAAGAAAAAATTAGCTCACATTAGAAATATAAATGTCTTTAACAACATTTGATTGCTGTACCATTGCCTAGGCATAACTAGGTGACCAAATTAGGGCTGCAACTAACTATCATTTTCATCATCATTTACTACCAATTAATTTTATGGTTTTATGTGTAAGTGTCTTCTCTGTCTTCTGTGTGTTGTTTTATGGACTTGAGTCTGTCTAAATAAATTTATCATTCAATTTCTTGAAGAATCAATTACTTGTTTGGTCCATTAAATGGCAGAAAGTTGGTGAAAATGTCAGAGTTTACCAAAATCCACAAAAATGTTGTGTTTTGTCACACGTTCAATATACTTACTGTTTTTTCTGATATTTCATTTACCAAACAAATAACTGCTGAAGTGAGCTCGTGACAGAATAATTGATAATAAAAATAATCATTAGTTACAGACCTAAAGCTTATCCAGAAAATGACACAAAACAATCATTCAGCTTATATTTAGACTTCATCTGGAGCCAAGTTGTTAGAAAAGATCACACCTGTGGTTTCTCAACATGAAATATATCGAGTGAGTGTCACAAATGCACTGTCTTTAAATCTGTACGCTGACAGAGGGAAAACATCATTCAGCTCTTTTAGTTGCACCACACACAAAGAGGGATTAGCACAGCCACAGAGTTCGAATGATCTGAAATGTTCATGGTACCATGCAGTCATGTGTTGCAGATAAACAAGATCTCTGTGTTTATTGCCACAATCTGCTTGATCTGTTTGAATTTGGGGAGCCCTGAGCATGAACAAAAGAGAGTATCATATCAGCACAATATCTAATTCCATCTACAGAGACTGATGATGCAACAAGAACTGTTGTAAGCTGAGATACTCGCTTGCGGAAAACTTGTTGAACATTCTCAGGGTAAGATGTGATCAGTGCTGTGGTGACCTTGTCTAGTTCAACTGAGGGCTTGAAAAATGAACTTGCATCTAAACAGTAAGCCATCATTTTCTGATGCTTTACAGCCAGTGTAAGAACCACATTTCTGAAGTTGTGAGCATTACGAATGACCCTCTTAAAGAATTTGTGCTTTCCCTCGAAACGCATTGTCCAGACATCTGAGAGTGGACCGAATGCCTTAACCATCTCAGGATAATGCTCAATGAAGTGGTGTTTTGGACGCAGTTTGAAATCAGGAAATGTCATTTGCAACAGTTCTCTGTGTTCTGACACTTTGCAGGCAAAGAAATGTATAGACTCTTCTTTGTGCCTTGTTGCTACAGCCAACTCAACAATATCTTTAAGGAGCATCAGAACATTCCAGGCATTGTCTCCTTCAGGCACTTTATAGCCAATGAAAAGTGGGAGCAGCCTGATTAAAGCCCAGTTCTCATGGCCATTTCCACCAATGGTACCTTTGGAGGCAAAGTCCCGGGCAATAGGCTGAGGCTGGTCAGTTTTGTCATGAAAAGCATATGCAAAAGATTGCATGGTTCAGTGTTTCTAATGTGAAATATTTCTTAGAAATCAGGTCTGCAATGCAAAGTGATAACTCTACAGGAACAACGTCTTCAAAAAGGTCATGCAGGATGTCAGGGGGATAACCACGAACAACATGAAAGTGCTCCAGACTGTCAGTGAGTACACATCGTCCCTTTACACCATATTGTTTAGCCAAAGTGGAATCCTGCAGTACCTCCTGAACCTGTTGGTTGTGAGTCTCTTCAGTCCGGGGTTCAAAAGTGCCTGAGTTTACCTCCTTGTCTTGGATCTCACTCCCTGCTGCCATGCAGAACCTGCAGAACTTGTCAACTCCAAAGCTCTCAAAGAATCCTGCAAATGAACGAGCAGCCAAGTTATTGGCCGCCACGTACAACACTGTGCCTTTGACACATGCCCTCAACTTCTCAACATATAGGCCATCCTGCTCCAAAGAAATCAGATCTTGGATTAGTGGATAAAGAATTTTAGCATAGACATATTCTTTCACATCAGAGGATTTACATAAAAGAGCAAGCTGGATGGACTGGAGTGTCGACTTATATTTTGATGGCACATTTGCCATCACCCAAAACACTGCACTCATTTTGTGTTTCCTCCTAGATGTCCCTAATGGATTGGACACCTCAAAATCATCTGTGTAAAGTCCAACAGCTATTCTGAATTCCTCACCTTTAAGAAGGTCGTTTTCTCTACTGTACAAACCATCTCGATATGTACTATACTCATTTGGCACATGCTTTTCTACCGGAAGAGCTTTGTCCAAAATATCTGCCCTGTTCAACATTTTCTGCAACATGGCATTTATAGGAACATATACAGCACTGGATTTCTTTTCTTTGTCAATAATATACTCAACTGGCATAACCACAGCAAAGTTTTTGTTTACATATGCTGCTCTCCTTTTAGATGTTGATAAGGAACCACCTTTGCCACAAAACTTTAGTATGACATTGCTCTCTGAAGCCGCCCTGACTACCTGTTTTACAATTGAATCATCCACATCTGTGTGCTGCTTTAAAATGTCCCGGATCGAATTGTGCAGTAGTGTTTGGGACAGTTCACCAATAAGTAAAAGCTGTTGTATGACTTCTTCAACAGAACTTTCTGGAATGTGGAGGATGGTTTGCATCTTTAAAAAAAGAGCTGCTAAGTTGTGCTCCAGCTGTTTCCCTAGATCATGCAGCTCTTCATTGTTGGATTCTTCACTGTCTTCTAAATCTGGAGTGTCGTTTGGGGGCCCACATCCCTCTTCTTTCAGTCCATTAGTGTCACTATCAGACACTATTTCTGGTTTGAACATCCTCCAGTTGTCTGTTCTGTGCTGTTTACTTCTGTGTGCATTAAACGTGGAGTACACAGTAGTGTGAAAGTTGCATCCTTTATATGGACACTGAACTCTGTGATTGACTTAAATGTGTACTGCGAAGGTGAGTGAAAAAAACAGCTTCCGTGCAGGATGCAGAAAAATCGCAGGACTGACAGTTAAAGATCAGTTGCTGTGTTTCACACAGCTGTGCATCTTTATCTTTCTGGTGAATCTTAGATAAGTGAACCTTAAGTGCACTGATTGACTTAAATGTACATAAACACTCTTGATGTAAGCAAGGAAATGGTACATTTCTGGTATAACTTCCATGTTTTAACCTGTAATGTTTTAACAAGTAACCTCTTTTCTCTGATATAAACTCACAGTGTTTGCACTTCCACTGCATCTTCACGTATTCCTGGAAAAAAAAAAAAAAACAAACAAAGAAAAAAACAAACACTTTTATGACATTTGTCAATAACCCTACTATATGTCATTGGAGAGCTACATTGAGATGAAATTTCTGTTCTCAGCCATCATAATACATTTACCTGCTTCACATTATCAAGACTGAAAATACTGTTAAATGGCCTTAATGCCTAATGAATTGCCCTTTACTATTTGCAAACATTGACAGTTAATTTAATTTTTTTACTTGTTTTTGTCACTGTGCTTTTTTTTTTATGCTGAGAAAAACTGACAGAAAAAAAATGTCTCTGAGGAACATTACCTATCCCAGCTTTACACGAGCATTTGCTGTTAACAGTGACGTGAAATGTCAGCGATCTTTGAGAAAAAAACACATTCCCGCACAGACATGATACACTGCGCTGAAAATAGTGTAATAAAGGATGCTTTTGGCAAATTACATCCCTTCTAAAAAATAACCTGTTTTAAAACAATGAACTGAGAAAATGGCAGCAAGCTAATACTAAGCTACTATTTACCAAACCGTTCATTTAACATTCGCACTCACCACTCCACTCGTTGTATTCCTTGCTTCCATAGCCCCCCAAATTTACCAAAATAATGTTCGCGGTCAACCTACACGTGTAACTCGACTATCTTAAACGTCTTTAACTATTGAAAGTAAAGGTGTGCACACTTACTCAAAATCCATCAGCAGAGCAGTTACTTGTACCTGTCGGTGCACATTGCCGTAAGGCTGAATTCAAATAGGCCCCACCCCTTCATTGCAAAATCATGACATCTTACGTGATCTCTGCTTAACAAGATTATTAATCTCTATGTTTTAGCAAAACAGTACAGTCAACTCATTTGATTTATTATTGATAGAACATTTTTACAAAAAGTAAAGAACTAACTGATGACAACTAAAAATAATTATTACAAACAATATCCGGGTTAAGAGTGCAGCACTGGAAGCTAAAGTAATGCCATCCAGGTTCATTCGAAAACTGGAAAATTTAGCTCTGATCTGTTTTTCAGATCCCATGAGAATTACTTCAGTCTTATGTGAGTTTAAGAGGAGAAAATTTCTAGACATCCAAGTCTTTATGTCTATGAGACAATTTTGTAGCCTATCGGGCTGATTTGTTTCATCTGGTTTAAAGGATAAGTATAGTTGAGTATCATCTGCATAACAATGAAAGTTTATTCCATGCTGTCTAATAATTTTGCCTAAAGGGAGCATATATAGCGTGAAGAGTATTGGTCCAAGTACAGAACCTTGAGGAACTCCATGACTTACTGTAGTTTGGGAGGAGGAGGACTTATCATTTACATGAACAAACTGAAGTCTATCAGATAAATATGATTTAAACCAGCTTAACGCTGTACCTGTAATTCCAATCACCTGTTCTAGTCTCTGTAACAGAATGTTATGATCGACTGTATCAAATGCAGCACTAAGATCAAGCAAGATAAGTACGGACACAAGTCCTTTGTTTGAGGCCATAAGAAGGTCATTAGTAACTTTCACCTATGCTGTCTCAGTGCTATGATGAGCTCTAAATCCTGGCTGAAACTCTTCGAATAAATTATTTTTTGCTTAGGTGGGCATGTAGCTGAGCTGAAACTATTTTCTCCAGAATTTTGGACGTAAACAGGAGGTTAGATATAGGTCTATAATTTGCTATCACCTCTGGATCCAGAGATTACTTTTTAAGTAAAGGCTTGATTACAGCAGTTTTAAATGATTGTGGTACATATCCTGTCACTAAAGACATATTGATAAGATTTAGTAGTGATGTATCAATTAAAGGGAAAATGTCCTTAAAGAATTTTCACAGTTCAGTTCAATCCACACATGTATTTATAAACTCTTTCACTGCTGGCTCTTAGATTGCTCCCTCTGGTCTGGGAATGGTAAAATCACAGCTACAAATGATGCTGAAGCTGGCGTTGTACAGGCTCATTGTCAGATTTGTCATGTTGATATGACACTTGAATGCAGTTGGACTGAGAGTACTGCAATCATATTCCCACTACAAAAACCGCAATAAGCAGGTACCAGTCACACTGTGGCAGACCAGCGTTGAAATAACCTATATTTTATATATTTCTTAAGTTAAACATCTAGCCTAGATATGTGTGTGCGTGTGTGTGTGCGTGTGTGTATGTGTGAACTAAAATGCACATGCATCAGTAAAATTATTTAAAAACAAGCAAACTGCTTACTCTCCAACTGTGATATTGTTTAAATGATAAATACATAAGAAATATTAATTTTCTGACATATGGAGATCATCTTCGAGAAAAGCAGCTCAGTCAGTAAAAGACTGCAACACACACAGATAAAACACACTTCATCATGGCAAGGATTGTTGTTTTCAGTGATGATGGAGGCAGATTTGGTGAAAGACACAGCTATAATAATATATGTCTGTACAGTACAACATTCTCTGTGTCCTTAGTGTCGACAAGGACCTTGGTCAGTTTGCACTCAGCAGCAGGTTTATGTATGTGTGTATGTGTGTGTTTGGCATGTGAATGATGAGTTCTATTCACTCAAGGTGACTTTTGAGGAGTCATCCATTTCTCCAATCACTGTCCCCCATTACTTGCTCCAGTGCACCACTTAGGCTGCACACACAAGCAATCATGGCTTGTTATCAGGTTTTAAAGCATTCTCCACTTGATGTATATTCAGAAATTATGCATATAATGTGAAAGTTGAAATCCTTTTGAAACTGAAAGAAAACCTTGACATTGAGGTGCAGACTGATTAAATCTCTGCATCATTTTTAACGTTTTCTGTGTGAAAAAAAAACATGTTTTCTAATCAGTATTATGAAACAAGTTATGCAAATTTCCAAAAGAAACAAAAAGTTAAGAATAGATGGTGTATGAGTGGCTCCATGCCAGCTGCTGTAAACCGGCTTCGGCAACATTTACTGTATATTCAGTATGTGGATTGATCTGTTCTCAGGCCTGTTTGACAAATTACCGCATGAAGGTGTGTGTGCATGTGTGTGTGTGTGTTTCCAGAGGGCATGTAATGACTGATCTCTCCCTGCAAAGTGCTGCATGTTTTTCTTCCATTATTGCACCTGCCAGGCTCAGTAGATCCCAGTCAAAGATATCCAATGTGTCTACAGGGCTAATCACGCAGGACACTTTCAGAGGTGGGCCAGGACAAATTTGCCATAATTCTTGTGATAATCAGAGCACAGTCTGTCCTGGAGATGTATTCTGGGGGCGTCGTCTGACTTGACACGACTCTGCATGTGCAGCAGAGTTCCCTTCAGGATGTTTTGTCACCCTGCAACGCTGGTGTGTGATCTGTCCTGTCAAACCTGGGAACTGACTTTTAATAGGGTTTGACCTGAACAACCTAATTTACACCACAGAGGAGAACTCTGCACTGACTGGTAGCTCAGGTTGCTTTTCTAGCCGGCGGACATAACATGATGCAGAAGCAATTTGTTGGAATTTATTGAAGAAACAAACGTTTGAGGCAAGAATTTCTGATGAACTGGATTATCTGGACTTTTGTCAATGAAAATAGATTTCTTTGTCTATTTTCAGTTGATTAGTGGGAGGCTTTATCAGTCAAGTGCCTGTGTTTTGATGGACTGTAAGCACTGTGGTCACTGTATTATGTCTTGTTTACATTAATCACATGATGCATCTTTTAAGTGTACATGTGTAATCCTTGATTTGTAAACTGTGTAAATCGATGTATGTGTAACTTTGTGTAGTTGATTCTAAATGAATTATTTCATTATAAATTAATCCAATTCAGCTGAATATATGTGAGTTTTACATCAACCCAGCTTCACTACAAGGTCATCTCCAGCCACCAGGCAAACAGTCAGTTCAAGCCAATTCATTACGATCTAATGAAAACTAATCCACATTAATCCATTATCTGACTCTGTGGAGGGTGCTTCATGAAAAGCACGATTAAAGAAATTATATTCAGATGAAATAAAGAGACATGAATGTTCTTCTTGTGTATGCATGGCTTCTCTCCAGATGCTTCAGTCTCCTCCATCATACAGCAACATGCAGTTTAGGTTCACAGAGCTCTAAATTCTCCCCAGGCGTTTGAGGGGTCATCTGCTTCTCGAGTTTGGCACTGCAGTGGACTGGCAGCCCATCCATCCATCCACCCATCCGTACATCCATCCATCCATCCATCCATCCATCCATCCATCCACCCATCCGTACATCCATCCATCCATCCATCCACCCATCCGTACATCCATCCATCCATCCATCCATCCATCCATCCACCCATCCGTACATCCATCCATCCATCCATCCATCCATCCATCCACCCATCCGTACATCCATCCATCCATCCATCCATCCATCCATCCATCCATCCATCCGTACATCCATCCATCCATCCATCCACCCATCCATCCATCCATCCACCCATCCGTACATCCATCCATCCATCCATCCATCCATCCACCCATCCGTACATCCATCCATCCATCCATCCATCCATCCATCCATCCATCCACCCATCCGTACATCCATCCATCCATCCATCCACCCATCCGTACATCCGTACATCCATCCATCCATCCATCCATCCGTACATCCATCCATCCATCCATCCATCCATCCATACATCCATCCATCCATCCATCCATCCATCCACCCATCCGTACATCCATCCATCCATCCATCCATCCACCCATCCGTACATCCATCCATCCATCCATACATCCATCCATCCATCCATCCATCCATCCATCCATCCATCCATCCATCCATCCACCCATACATCCATCCATCCATCCATCCATCCATCCACCCATACATCCATCCATCCATCCATACATCCATCCATCCATACATCCATCCATCCATCCATCCATCCATCCATACATCCATCCATCCATCCATCCATCCATCCATCCATACATCCATCCATCCATCCATCCATCCATCCACCCATCCGTACATCCATCCATCCATCCATCCACCCATCCGTACATCCATCCATCCATCCATCCATCCATCCATCCACCCATCCGTACATCCATCCATCCATCCATCCATCCATCCACCCATCCGTACATCCATCCATCCATCCATCCATCCATCCGTACATCCATCCATCCATCCATCCACCCATCCGTACATCCATCCATCCATCCATCCATCCATCCACCCATCCGTACATCCATCCATCCATCCATCCATCCATCCATCCATCCACCCATCCGTACATCCATCCATCCATCCATCCATCCATCCATCCATCCACCCATCCGTACATCCATCCATCCATCCATCCATCCATCCATCCATCCATCCACCCATACATCCATCCATCCATCCATACATCCATCCATCCATACATCCATCCATCCATCCATACATCCATCCATCCATCCATACATCCATCCATCCATACATCCATCCATCCACCCATCCGTACATCCATCCATCCATCCATCCATCCATCCATCCACCCATCCGTATATCCATCCATCCATCCATCCATCCATCCATCCATCCATCCATCCATCCATCCATCCATCCACCCATCCGTACATCCATCCATCCATCCATCCATACATCCATACATCCATCCATCCATCCATCCATACATCCATCCATCCATCCATCCGTCCATCTATCCATCCACCCATTCATCTATCCATTCATCTATTCATCTATTCATCCATCTATCCATCCATCCATCCATCTATCCTAGTGCTCAGGGATGAATGTGTCTTTAAAGATTGGTTGGTTTCCGATCTGATCTGTGCTCTATGCAGATGATGTGTTCCTGTTGGCTTCAACAAGCAACGAGGGACGTCATGTGCTGGCATTGAGTTATCACCCCCAAATCTGAAGTGAAGATTCTGAACCAAAGAGTGCTTTTCCCACCGCAGAGGGACTGACCCTGTACTTCAGGAGGAATATTTTATTTGTCACACTGAGCCAAAAGGTAAAGCTGCAATTTACCATTTGATCTACATTTCAACCATTACTTAAGCTGATGAGCAGTGACCATAAGTAACAAGCATGTGCAGCACTAGAGGCAGGAACGTCTTCTTTCCTGCGTGTGCTGGACTTTCCCTCAGGGACAGAGTGAGGAGTTTAGTCATCCAGGAGAGACTCATGGTTGAGTCATTGCATTCACATCGATGGGGCTTTTTTACATTACTTTATTATATGTCTCTTTTTTTAGACTTTCCATTGTTAGGAGTACTTTTAAAAGTAATACCACGGTAAAACCATACTGGGTTATGTCACTGCAACTTCAAACACTGTGCTGATAAACAGCTGATCCCATGGAGTTTCTGTTCAGTACACTTCCATAGTCTATCATGGCAGATGTTTAAACCGGTCTCCATTGGAGACCGTTGGGGTGGACCCAGGACTTGCTGAAGATCATGTCCAGTCTGGTTTGTGAACGCTTCAGTTAGTGTCCCGCTGAAAGAGCAGGAAGAAGTGGCGCCAGAGGTCGAATGAAACCCGGATCAGATTGCTGCTCTCATGATGAGGAAGCAGCTGTAATAAGGACTAGACCACATTATCTGAAGTTAGTCATGAATTATGTAGAGTAGTTTAAAACCCTACTGAAGTCCCACATCACAGCTCAGTGCAAATGAGCCTTGGATTTCTTTTCCAAGTCTCATAATTCTTCCTAACCTCCTGAACTGCTAATGGATGATAAAATGCATCTCCTATGCACCTGAGTCATGCCCGGATGCTAAATGTCAATGTAGTCCACCCCATGAACCTCAGACAGCATTTGTGATAAATGAGAGTTTGGCCAGTTCTCATCTGAAAGAAAAGAAAAGTCTTACTGTGTGATACAATATTCCATTTTCCTTCCAGTGGTTGGCCGGGTGGAGCAGCAGTTCCACCAGATATACCTCATACTGTGGAAAGGTAACACTGACTGGGTCACAGAAGTGTTTAGAGGAATAACACAATCCCAGCTAGCAGACAGGCAGTACAGTGTTAGTATTCACATCTGCTTCGATGGTTGGAAAAGATAAAAAATAACAATAAATCTGACTGTTTACTGACCCATCCTTAAAGACACCTGCAGTAATTATAATGAAGAATTCAAACAAATAAAAGTCAGACAAGACTGTATGTTCAGTACTGCTATAGTACAACAGCTTGGTCCATTTACTGATGCTCTGAACAGGTTTCCTGAAAATAAGCTGCACAAATGACATTTTCTTATATTTCTTTATGAACAATCAGCCAAAAAATGGAGAAACTGTGAGTCTAATGTTTATAATGAACATTAGGTGTAAAAGCACCAACAAAACTTGTTAATGTTGATCAACAAAAATAAATGACCTTCTTAGAGATTGTTACGTTAGAACTTTCTCCCAGTGGGAGTGGAAGATGTGAGTTTTTATTCACCTGTAACAGAAACACATCAGCAGTGATGCAGTGAAGAAAGAAATAACAACAACACTGTATCGTGTCAGGTTATGTGGATGAGACAGCAGCAGGAAGGAGACAGGACAGTGTGTCCATGTCCCTGACTGGGGCTCAGTAGTTGGCCACCAGTTCTGTGGCTGCTGTTAGCAGACAGGCTAAGCTGCTCTGCATCAACAAAGGCCTTGTAAGCTGCCGCCAGGACTAAGTGGATTTTAAAAGGTTTTTGACAAACATCATGCAGAAAATGGACAGTGGGGTGAAGAAAAGACAGGAAATGTGTGACCGGATTGGAATGTTGCCACTAAACTTCAATGCTTTGCCTCCACCAGACCTGGTCAAACTGACCTCACCAAACGCAAACTTCCATCATTTTCATTGGCTGTTCATTCAGGCTGCTGGTTTGTCTGTGAAGAATAGAAAAATAATAAATTCTTCCATAAAACCAGATGAGGTAAAAATGCAATGTGTTGTCATTCATTATAATAATAACAATAATAAAATCTAAGTACTGCTGGTAAATTTAATAGTAGACCCTGAAGCTCCAAACCAGAAAATTCTTTTTCTCTCTCTGCGTTGGCATCGGACTCGTCAACAGCTGCCTGAGATGAGAAACTTCCAGCAGTGTGTGAGCACAGTCTGCACACTCCATGCTTACAGTCGCGCATACAACTGATATCAGACACTTTTTAGCATAACTCATGTTTAGTGTATTTGTCTGCATGGTTTATACACGTCTTCTGGTGTCTGATCTATGTCTTTGCTTGGTTCAGTTCAGATGCAGAGCATTGTGGAGGGAAACATGTCTGTCATGAGCACACAGCTGCAAACTTTGAACTGAACTAAATTTCACCAAAGTTCGATTCGAGCCTCTGAGCATCTTCCGTCCAGTGGAACATGTTTAGTAAAACTGATTGTTTTGTTTGTTTCATATTAAAGTTGTTTCTTAGTCTGGATCTGGTTCAGCTGTGTGCAGGTTTACTGGCATATCAGGCCTGCAGTATGTTTATGCTGGACTTCCATAACTGGAAACTAAGACTCTTTCAGACCAGGAAAAGTCTGGCGTCATCATCAGCATCGCAGCACGACTTGGACGTGGCCGGGAGGAGTATGGTGCCTGAACTGGCTGGACTGAAGTCTGCTGAGAACAGAGACAGACTGGCCAGACTGGCTGTTGTTCCAGTGGGCTGACTGGTTGATACAGTTTATTTATTGGTCTGACTGGTCTATAAACTGGTTATTTTGATGTGTGTGCAGACCAGAATGAGCAGAATGACTCAAAGCGATGAGTCTGCTGCTGTCACCCTCTCATCTAATAATTCACATTGGCATCAGTTTTACCTGCAGTTTCTACAGATCCACAAGCAGACATGCTTTCTGACATGGTAACTATGTGGATTGTAATTGTGATGGCATCAGTGGACTAGTGAATGTGTAGCTCTGCATCTTTTTGTCTCTGTTTTATAACCATGATGGTGTTCCCTTCTTTTTATTTGCTGTTTAAATTCTTCATGCTTCTAGAAGGATTTCCTGCTGTGGAGAGAAGTACGCTGCTGTCGTTGCCATGGTAGATCAGTGATTCTGGGATAGATTGTGAGGAAGCCCACTGGTCCAGGATGGGTTTCACCAGACTGGATGGATCCATGTCTGCCATTAAGCCTGAACACTGTTGTTTTGGAATCATAGAGCTCATTTTTTATCCTGAACATCTGAATCTAACGTTTGTGCAGTGTTTCCTCCTGAGCATCATCTGCACTGACCCTACCCCCCCCCCCATCCCATAATAGAAATGATAGAAACTGTAGTTAAACATCAGTCACCAAGGTCACATGACTGATTACCGTTATGCATCATTTAGTTTTTATTGCACTTGTTATTTTAAAATCTGTTAATTATGATGTGACTGGCTGAGTTTCCTGAGTACAAAGATTAAAGCGGGATCCAGGATCATCATTTGGATTATTGCATTGATTTCTTTTGGTATTCCCAACAAATTATTGATCAAGGCCATCCAACAATTCCAGTGAGGTCCTTTAAATGTTGAGATTTCTGTCAGGCGCACTGTGTCCACCTCCAAAGACTCCTGACAGAGAAGATTTACCATTTCCTTTTTAAGAACATTACCTGATCAATGAAAAGTTTTATCTGTCTGCATGAAGCACATTTTGCTTCTTACCTTTCCTTGATAAATACACTCATGCATGAAGCTAGTTCACAGGAAGGAATTCCTTCCAAAGCGCCGGTGTAAATGTTTATTCCACATCGGTCAATTTACTTTCCTCAAAAATTCTTCAAGCGTCTGCATGAATGTGGTTCACAAAGCAAACACACCCCATCTGACTTCAGTAGTTCACATGCAAGATGCAGCCTGCATGCATGTTTTATAGAAACTCCTGTGTGCAGCATGCTTGTTTGCAACCTGTTCTGCCCACCTTTAACACACACATCCCGCTCTCTAACAAGATCATTCAGTAAAAGTAGAAACTGTAGAAGCTCCAGTCATCGACAGAAATAAATGGAGGACAAAGCTGAGTTGCAAATCATCCAAGATAAACCACAGTCTCATAGAAGATGTGGCAAAGTGCATGTTTCAAATGAATCAACATCGAATATTAACAAGATAAATTCCTGCCTGGACCTTAGCAAAGCATCACTGAAGAATACGCCTAAAATAAGAGGTGCTGGCTCTCTGCACGATTTAAATTACCAGTCTGATCCAAATCGGCCTGACGGTCAAGGACTTCTCCAAAGACTTTAAAATAAATATATACTGCAGTGGTTTAATGTTTTTTTGGTCTAGTATATATTTCAAAAGCTGCAGGACAATAAAATGGATTTTGTGTTTGCAAGTAAACAGCAATTCACTCCCAAACAGCAGACAGTAAGTTTTTTTTTTTTTTTTTTAGCTCATATTGCTTTTTTCACAGATTGTTTCACAGATGTAACTAGCTGGAAGGGATTGGAGCTACTGACTGGTCAAACAAACAAAAGCTAGCTTGTGGGATTTTGTTAATTGTCGTGTGAGTAATTAGCAGAGATAAAGAAGCACTTTGAGCATTAAACCAGAAATGGTTTGAAGGTGCATCTGATGTGAGAAAAACTTTAATTGCAAGTCAATTTAACATCTTTTTTTTTTCTTTAAAGTTCTTAAATTCTTCCACATTAAATGCAGAACCTGGATCAGCCGTCAGCAGGGATATTTCCACCGGGGGTCCATGCCCACAGGGGGGGGTCACAGAGGATCTGCAAGGCTTCCACCACGACCCTGTGTGATTGTTGAAAGAAAGGCCATGCACACATGGAGCCCAGTTGAGGTGGATGCAATTTTTTTTTTCTTATCTTTGGATGTTTTTTCACATGAAATTTGCATCTCATCAGAACACGAGTCAAAATTTAAAACATGCATCCTTATTTAGACATTTAAAACTATTTATTAGGCCACACTTCCCCCATCCAGTCAGTTCTGCCCCATGGCTTAGGGGGTCAGGGAGCTGGTGGAGATACAGTAGTGAGTAGTACATGTCTACTGTGGTAACCTTTTTTTTCCCTGCGACATGTCATTCCTGAAACACGTTGGAGAAATGCCAGCGCAGTCGAGTGCAGAGAGAAGCTGGCTAAACAAAGCAAAAGGCCAGGCAAGGTTCCTGTGTGTGTGTGTGTCTGTGTGTGTGTGTGTGTGTGTGTGTGTGTTGGGGGGGTTTCCATAACTTTGTTGAAAGTTGCATGATCTCACGGAGAATATTTGTACTAGCTAACACTTTCCCCGTCTGCTACATCTGCACCAAAATCCTGAAGTAGAGAAAGTAGGAGATATTACTGTTGACAGTTTGGAGTGACGACCGGGATCCACACCTCCCTCTATTTCTGCCCCACCGCTGTCTGAGAGGAGGGAGAAGGATGGAACGGCCATTCGCAGGGATGTAAAGATGGGCTGGAGGTCAACGCTGAGAGTTGCTGTGTGATGTCATGCTGCGCTAGTTAAAGTGGAACTATTCTGTGCATTTCAGGCTAATTTATTTTTATTTCTGAGCCCAGAAGGGCTGGGATTGATGGAGTTATTGTCACAAATCTCTTTATTTACTTCAGACCGACCCTCTCCGTAGGCTGTCAGATCAGCCTGTGGGCAAAACGAGTGGATTGAGACTCTTCCGCATTAAGCCCCGCCTCCCGCCACTGCACTACATCGGGAGCGCGCACCGCACCTGCTTACACCGTCATTGTAACGTCTCATAAACAGAAGGATTAGGCTCATATGAACTCAATAAAAAAAACAAACTACAATGTCAACACATAGCATCCAGCCCTACATGTTGGAACCTGAATCAGAGCCTGAAAACGAAGTGGAAAACAGCAACCCACAGCAACGAATGCAGCAGGATGTCTCTCTTTGGTAAACTCACCAGCCATCGTTGGAAATAACTTTATCCCACGTTTTCCACCCGCCTGATGTATTTGTACATGCCCTTGTTAACCAGTAGAAGGTAACCAATCACCCAACCTTATCCCCCGGGACGTCACAAGGATTTCCACGTAGAAAAAACTCTCTAAAACGACGCGTTTTTCGTCGCCACGGAAACCAAACGGAGAGCGTGCTGGAACTCAAACTCAAACTCAAACATGCGTTTAGGTGATAAAAAACGGTGCCGTTCACATGTCTGATGAGGATTCAACACTGTAACACTGTAGAAAGCTCAGAAAACTCCAAATACTGACAGATGATAACTGAGTCTTAAACAAAGCAAATATTACGAGTCTGAGTCGTTTTTATTCAAGGTTTGCTATAAACACCATCAGTCCTGGATAAAACAAAAGATTAGAAAAACAAACTGGTGTGTTTACAACATTTACCTTTTCATGATTCTGTCATGACTTATATCACTGGCAATCAGAACGACAGAAGGCTCAGAGAGACACCTTCATTAGCTGCCGCAGAAATCACTGATTAGCTCGCCATCAGGGTCATTTAGCTGTGCGCTGGCTGCCAAGCAGTTCTGTGTGGTGTTTCTGCACATTGTGCTCTAATTACGCTAACCTTCCATAAACTCAGGGAGAGAAGTCCCTTCACCACGTCTGGCTTGTTGGACATTCAGTAAAGGTCTGGTCTTTTACTGCAACGCTGGAGTCATGTTTACAGTCTGATGGATCAATGTTTGCTGTTTGGAAAGCTGTGAGCGCAGCTGTAGTGCTTCATCAAAAGCTGGAAAAAATGGAGTTTTATTTCCTGGCATGACTCATAATTGACTGTTTGCCACCAAATGAAGTATCTGACTCTGTAGATCCGCTTTGGGATTGTTTTATAAGAAACCATTTTTATCTCTAAATAAGTCGGAAGCAAAGTTTTTCATGTTGATGATATCAGATGATTGAGATCTAAATCCTGGCTGAAAAAGATTTTTCCCCAAACTTTCCCTGTGTTTCTTCAGGACTGCATGCCACAGTCAGAACTAATGGACCAAGATATTCTGCACGTAGATGCATGCATCGCCACTCTGAGTGCTGGATACACCAATCAGTTCAGTCAATAGTGACTCCAACTACGTTTAGGCTCAATCTAATTTCTTTTTACCCCCATCCTACCCCTACCCCTAACCCTACCTCTAACACAGAGCAACAAGGTGCAGGGCTGAAAGTAAACTCCTACGAATTGGAGCACCCATATCCACAATCGCATACGTCATCATTAGTCACGTAATTACGTTACGTAAGCAGGCGCGGCGAGCCGTTGCTGGAAGTCTCAGGAGATCAGGCATCTACAGCTGCGGGGAGCTCCCTTCCATGGCTGCTGGCCTCCTTTTCAGATTGTCTGCAGCTAAATGAAGGAATGTAAGGAAGTAGAGATGTCTTCAGGGTCTGGGAAGGCTCGTGGATCCTTTTATACTATGGATGTATACACAGGATGTTTGTGTGCAGTAAAAATCTCTGTGTTACTATCAGTCTGAGGGCATGACTCTCCATGTTTTGTGTGTAAAAAAAGAACACTTTAGATGAATTTTAAAGGATGCGTATGCATTTTTGGATGCATATGAATCAACAATACAATGTTAAGTTTTCTTTTGTTAGTCTGAAAGAAGGCATGTTGAGGAAGAAACAAACAAATAGCATCTCAGAACTGAGCAGCTGATGGACAAAAAGAGGATTTTGGACTCTGTGTCTCACCTGAAAAGCTGTAAAATGGAAATGAAGAATGAAAATCAACAGAACTGAACAGCATTGTTGAGCAGCCAGAGGCCTTAATGAACCACTGCGATGCTTTAACAAGGTTTGCTGGAATGATGAGAGACGATTGGTTTCTGGTGAAAATCCAAACAGAAGACATGAAAAACAAAGAACATGTGCTCCACATGTGAATCACGTTGTTTTGGAACATGTCCATGTGTTCCTCATGCAGGACAATTTAGCATTGCAATGATTTCATGTGACACATGGTAAATGGACGCTTAGGCAGCAGTCAGGAATCGATCTGCCAACCTTCAGGTGGGAAGGACCAGATAACTGTTATTACACCTAAAACAGAAATAAAAAGAGAAAATAAAAGCAAATCAGTCATGAAGTTTACAAAAACAATCAGACTTTCTATATTTGCACGTCATTTCCCTGTTTGTTGTCATCATGGTTCAGCTCAGGGTTATTTTTCTATCGGCAATTATTTTCTATGGTGGAACTTTGAGCTCTAAAGATGAAGATATTTGTGAAAATAAATAAAATAAATACACTTTGAACAGTGAAATTACAGCTTGAAGCTTGATGGTTTTCCCTCCTTAAGCCTTGGCTGACGGAGGAAGCGGTGCTTTTTTTGTGAAGCAGTCTTCAGGTTCTTTACACACAAAACATTTCCTGGAGCAGATTTACTGAGAATTATCAACAAACCATTCTTTGTCATCATGTATGACAAGCTACAGCGTATCGATGCCGTGATCTGCCACACAAAAGGTTAGCTTTGCATTATAATTGGGGATGACATTTCTCATTTTAACTTGCACACAACGGCGACTCGTGCAGGTCGGATCTACCAGACTGTCTTTCTGCTCTCTGTTCACGCCGATGTGCAGATTCCACCTGATGTCGCTCAGTGTGGGGATCCTGTGTATGAACTCCTTCACATTTTCAAACATATTTATCAGATAAAAACAAATGATGTAAGATGATATAGTCCTTTGATTACATGTGCCCACTTGTTTCATTTAAACCCAAATCTCACTGGTGTTTCCTCCCACACAAACACACACGTCTCCTCCTACCTGGTATCTCGTCGACCTTAAACTATCTTACAATGACACATAACTCAGTAGCGCACCTGCGATCCGTGACAGCCGAGCCCCTGGCCTGGTGCAGCGCTGTCACTCAGCTAGCTAACTGCCATTAAACAGCATGACCCTGCCGCCCCATTAGGCCCGAGTCAGATGGGAGTGTCAAGCCGTTTCCCCGTGCACTTCGCGCTCTGGCCCTGCCGTGCAGATGTGGTCATGGTCGCAGTCAGCAGTAAACCCTGAGAGGCCTTAAATTCACAGGATCGCTTCAGGGCTGTGACGCCTTTTTAAAGATGCTCAATCTTTTTAAAATGGAGATTAAATGGAACAAAAAGAAAATAAGTCAGTTTTTTTGTTTTTCTTCTTCTTTGTTCCAACATTTTCACATAAAATGTTTTAGATGTTTTGAAGGTTTTTTTTGTTTTTAATTTACTTAAATGGGTTCAGATGATTGCAGACTGGTGAAGCTAAGCAGATCATCTTGCTTCTTTCAGCAGCTTGGGGACACAGGCCACCCCTGAAATCTGATTCCCAGACTGGGTTAGTCCACACCAGCACTGGTCTGTTGAATTCCACTCAGATCAGACATGCAGAAGCAGGAGGAAGAAAAGTGTTGTCTGTCCCAGAGAAAGAGAAATGAAGACAAGAAAAAGAAGTGAAGAGAATCAGCTGCTTCCTCTTTTTGTTCTTTATCATATCACTTCAGTATTTCCTAGAATCTCAACTTTTTAGAAATAATCTCATCCAAAAGGGTCCTGCCTTTCCCAGTATGTGATGTGTGTTTACAGTGAAGCAATTAACCTGGAAACGTGCTCTTAGGTTCGACATCACCATGACAACATGTTGGGATACTGCTGTAGTATGAGGAGGGTCTTATCGATACCTTAGAGTGAATATTTCTAAAAGTTTTAAGCAATACAATCACAAGCAAAAACAAACCTTGATTCTGGCAGCAAATCTAAACTGTTATTTTATCTACAGAGAAAAAAAGTGTCCACATTTAGAGATTGGAAGATTAAAGACCAGGAGTTTTGACAACCTTCAGTGCTGTAAGAAAAACTTTGTCAGGTTAGAAATGTTGGTGAATTTTTTATCTTCCTAACTCATCAGAAAACATGAAAAGCAGGAAGAAGAATGACTTCCCAGGTGAAGCTGGAACTCCTCTGTGGTCTCATGTTTGGAAAAATGAAACATGCATCCTTCCAGCTGAAGAGTGCTGCAAGACATTCAGATTATATAAACCATTCTCTGCTTTTGTTACTGGAAATGATATTAGTGGATAAACCACCAGTAAACTAATAAACAATGTTAGTCAATAAACAATCATATTGCAGCAATGTTTTCTCAACAGTAATGTTAAATCCTAAATAGAACATGGAGACATAAGTAATCTTCATGTTACGTTAACATCACCTGCACCTGCTGGGTTTTTAATGCACCTTCAACATGAAGAGGAACGTTTCTTCACTGGAGGTCTGATATCACCAAACATCTGTACGACTCGTCAGCATGTACCCCCCTCCCCCATGAAGCTGACTGTTTGTAAATGTCAATGTAAGCTAAACCGGGTATTGATATCTCCGTCAGCTGGCAGTTTGAGGTTGATAAACTAAGATTTAAAATCATACAGGAGGTCTTGAGCAGCAACGAGCACATGCGTTGTTTAACCCTTCATTGGCCACTCAATGAAACAGCTTGAAATTAGAAATTTGAACATAAAACTGTCCTTCTGGTATGTACCAAGACCTCCATTCTGTTACTTTTTAAAATTTGTTTTAAGCTGAAAATGAAAGAAAACAAAGTGATTAAAACTAGTCACTTGCCTGATAAAGGCTTAAATACACGTGTGTCTGACCTGAACACACCAGTGCTGAACTGGTTTGGAAAGGGTGAAGTTTGACAGCCCCATCCTTATCAGCAGTTTACCAGTCGCTCCATTACAGCAGCTAGCATTTAGCCGCCCAACATGGCGGCGTAACAAACTATATGACGTCACATCAGCGGGAAGGTCTATAACAGATCAGGAGCCAGTGATGCTGCACAGATTGGGCAGCAAAAACCACTAAATAATTGTTTATTTCTTTTAATATCCGTATGCTCCTTCACAGACTAATGTTCAGTTTTTTCTGTTTGTTGGGTTCATGATGTCAGTCAATAGAAAACTTTAAAGTGTGTTTACAGGTTTTATCATAGTACAGCAGCATCAAACTATCAGTCTTTATCTTTTTTACTTTTTATCTGCTAAAATCAGCCTTTTTTGGTGAAATATTTAGTTGTGATGTGCAGCTGTTGCTGGTTAATACATGATTCTTGTTTGGATCTTTTATTTATATAAAGCAGATAAACAAAGAGCATGTGCGACTTTTTAAAAACAATTCTTAAATAGAACAAGAAATGACTTTTTTCACTCTGAATAATTGTCTTTAATATCTGATCAATTATACAGTAAATAACTGTAGAGGTTGATTAGTTTATACTTATATTTTTAAGCTGTGTTGATTGAAACATTTCTGATTGTGCAAATGAGGCGTTTCACATTCATTACCATCCATTATTCTCTCACTGCGGGATCATTTGGGTTGTTGATGAGATGTTACCATGTGAACTAACCCTGCATAGCTGCAGACGCAGAATGGGACTGAAATTACTCACGGCCAGCAGTCCTTCTACTTTCCTGTTTTAGTGTACCTGAACTTTGCAAAATAACAAGGGCACTTGTCTGTGAGTTCCACCCATTCCTGCAAATCCACAGCTGATCTGGCCACAAGCTTTTCATGGTGCTAAAGATATGCTATATAATAGCCAGCCAGCGCGTTGGAGGCCTCCATCAGCAATATGCTACCGGCTAACAACACATCCTTCCTCTGAAAGTAGGCTTTCTGCCAGTGTGTCTCACAGCTGACCAGTTGGACTCTGATCTGATTACTTGGTCAGAGCTGAGATCCTATCGTAGGACTGCTCAGCGTATGCGTGGGGGGGGGGGGATTGGGAGAAAATGTAAATATATCAATTTAGCGCTCGCAATGCGATCTATCAAACCTGAGATCTACGTTGCTGATAGGAACTGTGTCTATGTTGTTGCAGCAGAGAAACTCCCAACACGTGCAGGACTGCTGCTCTCCAGGCCTCCCTGCTCTAGAGACTTAAGAGTGTACTGGCAGAACACAAATGGAACAGTGTTTGTTTTCAGAGTTTCCCTGCTCCAACACACTTGGCTCAAACTGATGGGTTATTGTGCAGAACTTTATAGGCTGCTGGATGAATTTGAGTCAAGCATGTTGGAGCAGGTAGACATTGGAAACACGGTCTTGCAGGACTGCCTTGCTTTAGGAAATTCACATACAATCAGTTCTTGAATATGTGCTTTGATCCATGACAGCTCACGCTGGATGATTGACACGCGTGTCCTAAATGCTTTCTGTGAATCACATTTGGATTAAAAACATTTCATTTCAGGAGGTAAACACATCTACATGCACAGTAAACAAGAGCTGAATGGGGTAAAAACTGCTGGGAGATTTAAAGCCACAAAGAGGATTTTTCTGGTGAAATAAGTGTGGAACAAGATTTTTGAATGAAATGAAAAAGAAACGCCCACATTCTGGAGGCATTATTGTATTTCCACCATATACTGTTGCATAAGAATGCTGGTACTCCGTGCAATATTTAGGATAACCATTCCTTGCTAAAAAGCTGATTGTTACTGATTTGGCAACGTAGCAGGACACGTAGCAACGCTTTGTTTGGAGGGGGGCAGGGGGGGTGCGGCTCTCTGCTGAGTGCGACTCTTGTTGCAGTGACTATCACTTCCCTACGACGACGTTCTCTACCTTTATTTATAAAATAAATCCATGCCGCTCAAACGCGTTTGGTCTGAACACACCGTAACTCACATCAACGGATTTCATTTAAAACAGCTTTTACAGCAAAAAGAAACAAACTCCCGCCACGTCTGTGCACCATCTTGAATGTTTTGAAGAATACGTGGTGACTCAAGGCAGGGGAAAGTGTCTCCTCAGATCAACCAATCAGAGTGCCGGTTTGTTTAAGACGGATGTGAATCTCCGTGGAGGGGAGGGACTCCAGACTGAGTCGCTCTGTGTTGAATAGAGCCGGCTAGGAGTTCACACACCTGATGTAGACAGTAACCGTACAGACCTTTATTCCCCCTCTGAACAGTGGCAGGGGGAGACCTGCACATGGAGATGGGGGCTAGGGTAGAATAGAATAGAATAGAATAGAATAGAATAGAATAGAATAGAATAGAATAGAATTCCTGTACATCTCCTGCTTTCTAGTGTTGGTCAGAAAGATAACTTACTAGCTGACTGAAATGCAAGGCTGTCCATGACCCTTTGGTCAGACTAAAAGACGATGACGACTTCATGACTTTCTGCTCAGCTGAGACATGCTGGTGGACAGCTTGTTTCCCAGCGCATCAGTCGCTCACATCACTTCTGTTTATAGCCCAAGAGCCTGTACACATTTTACAAATTGAAAGTGCACAGCAGCATGGAGGCAGTTTTCCGTTTATCCGTTTAGTCATTTCTGAAAAAAAGAAGACAACTTGCAATGGATTTGGCATGCTCTTGACAGCAGATCCACTAGTGAGATGTCATCTGGCTGCTTTATCTCATCTTTATTCTGTCTAGCTGGAATTATAAAAACATGGAGAACAGGCATTTTTCTGTCCCATTACATGAAAGTTAGACAGATAAGCAAAACAGGAATAAATGGCTTCTTGGATATTAGCAAGTGTGTGTGGTTGTAACGTTGTCAGTGCAGTGATGCAGAACATGACATTACTTGAGGTAGACTGGCAGGAGTGGGAGCTTCGGTTGCAGAGTCTGATTGTGTTGCTTCACAGTGACTGTACATGATTAGCATCTCATGGCCTGCAGCACTTCTATTCTCCACTGGTATTTTACTGAATAGATGCAAGATTCTATTTACAAAGACTTCAAGTGTATAAGAGCGTGCACTTTGGAAAAAGAGCGAAAGTAATGAAGAATTTATGACTGGGTTTGAAACCTTGCCAAATAGTCTGAGGCCTCTCATCACTTCAGGAGAATTTTTGGCACGTCCATCTTTTTCAATGCAAACACTCTGAATAACCTGGATTGATAAAGGCTTTTAAAAAAAAAAGAAAAAAAAGAAAGATCAGTTCAAATAATTTAGTTTTAATAATTTAGCACTTCAAGTCCCATTATCACGAAGTGGTTGTATTTATCCTGATGTGAAATAGCAGCTACTCGATCATCTCTTACGTTTTTATGACGGGGCTCCCTTTCACGATCTCGGCTCGGCTCTAATGTGTTGCCCTAATCAGCCTTAAATTGTCATCTTGGTTTGATTTAACTTGGCTGTAATGAGAAATCTGCTTTTAGAATGACAGTAGCCATCCATTTATCCTTTCCATCTCTCTCTGCGTGGCCTCTCAACACCTCCCCCAGACCATCCAAATTGAAGTTGGAAGAGACAGCGGGGGCTGGATTGTGTGATGACAAAAAATAGATATATTTTCCTGGACAGAATATTGGGTTTTTATCATTCATATTGTAGGATTATAAAAGAGGGGGGAGATTATTTGAAAAGTTAATTCAAAGGGTTCTTTGCAATAGATCACTAATGGGGATTGGTGAAATATATTTATGAGTTTTCTGACCGTGTTGACTTGATGAAAGTACAGAGTGAGGGCAAAGTCTAAATGGATCATTTGCACAAGGAAAAGGCCCTTTGTGCTCACCAAGCATCACTCATTCTCAATTTCCCACATGTCTGCAAGCGATTACCAGAGAATGAAAGTAAAATGAAAGTAGACCTATTTCCATTTAGGCTTTGTTTGGCTGGTGACATGTTCTTTGGAGCTTTTGTTGTCTTTTAATGGGAATATGCCAGAAAGCTTTGTTACAGAACTGTTTCTCACATCAAGTGATGTTATTTTAACATTTCTGCTTTTCTGACTATTCTAACAGCCTTTTTTAATGTCAGTCAGTCACAGTGATTTAAATCTAACTTCCATCTAGGTGTGTGGACTCGAATTTGTGTATTTATTATAAAAAGATCAATTCTGGCAATTCATTTCTGCATGCATATATGTTACGTCCATTCAGTAAACAAAAAGAAAATGTAAACAAGCCCAAAGGGTTGGGAGACGCCAAAATGTTGTGCTTCAATACATTAATATTAGTTCATGTTACTGTTTCATCAATATCAGTACTGCCATGTACTGGCGTGTATTTATTCACTAGCTCCAGTACTTGAGGATAGAGGCTGTGGCAGAACCACTTTGGTGGTTCTATTATGACTGGACATGGATCTTCTGCTACAGGGCAGCAGGTGGAACACGTATCATGCAGGATGGTCATAATCATGCAAGACGTTCTGCACACAACGTAGACAGCTGGTTGTCAGGGATCCTCAATCCTGGTCTTCAAGGCCCAGTGTCCTGCAGGTTGTCATGGAGACCCTGTTATGGTTGCATGTACATGAGTTTCCCCGGTGGGCTGTGCAGAAGCTGTGGTTGCTGCCGATGAGGAGTGTATTTCTCTGATTGGTATAACGCAGTGGAAAAGAATGTCGTCCAGCACTGTGAGTGTGAGAGGTGCTCACATTTAATTTTTTTTTTTTTAACAGCCTTGTTCATGGTAGAATTCAGGGTGTCTGTATGGTGCGCTCTCTCCAGACAGCATGCAGCTATTTTTCTCTACAACCACACAACAGTGAACATATTGGGGGCAGTTTAGGGTTCACTATCTTGCCTAAGGACACATGGACTTACAGAATATCATGCCACTGACCTTCCATTTGGTGGACCCCTACTCTATCGACGGAGCAACAGCGGCCCCCAGACCACGAGGAGGAGCTGCCAGTGAGAAAAGAGGGAAGCTTAGTGTGGACTTCTTCCTTATGAGGGTTTGGGTTTTTATCTGGAAACAAGTCAGTGCAGCTCTCCCATTCTGCGTTGGGACAAACCATCGCATGATTTAGGTTTTGGCCTTTCAGGTTGTTTTCATTCAGTTTTGTTTTGAAGAAGAAAAAATAGAAAAGACAAAAAGCTAAAGTAGAATTTTTGCTTTTATTTGTTTTTTTTTACTCCAGTTTTATCTGCATGTGTTTGATTTTCAATTTTCATGTGACTGAAACAGTGGAAAAGTTGTTTTGTTATATTGATTAATAGATTTTCCCTTTACTAGTAACGGCATTCTATGTATCACTTTTATCAGTACCACGCCACAGCTAAACCATTTATCAAAAATAATTTTTTACCCGCCTGCGGTGGACTGGCGACCTGTCCAGGATGTACCCCGCCTCTCGGCCGAATGCTGCTGGGATAGGCTCCAGCTTCCCGAGACCCTTACTCAGATTAAGCAGGTTCAGAAAATGAATGAATGAATACATTTTCATCTGTGCTTTTTATTCAAAGTATTGACTTTTAACAGCAGCAGTGAAAATATTCATTTTAAATGTCAACTTAAACATTTATGTAATCAAAGATGTATAAAAAGAAAAAAAAAGTGAATTGTAGCATTTTTAATAAAAAGGTAAAAGTTCAACGTGAACCTGCAGAGAGGGAAGAACTTCCACCCATCAGGTGCTGGAGCAGCTTAGCGATGCTGTTAAGAGGGAACTTTAGTTCCTAATTACCTTCGTAGCTTTTAATGAACCAGTTTCCCAATCAGGCGTGTGCAGATCCTGATGAACACACATCACCACTAAACCAGTTCATGTGAGCAGGATAGAAACCTCCTGAAATGGCCTTAATGGTTCAGACAAGCGATCACGGCCCAGTGGACAAGCCACAAACACAGAACACAGAACACTTAAATACAGAACCAGAACCAGAACCCAGCGGCTGCTGTAGCTCTGTGCCATCTTCGTTCGTCACCAGTGTGTTCCTCTCATCAGTCTGCTGTTCAACACTCCCCCAGTTTTGCTGCCTTTGAACTAAACCACTGTTCGCTGTTCCACTCAGGCTTTGCCCACAAGCAGCCACACATCTTTTTACGTTCCCAGCTTTTGCTTTGAAGCCTCATTCCTGATTATTCTCTTTTCAGCGTAGCACATTTCCCTTCCTTTTAAATGCATTTACCTTCCCCTAATACATTTATTTTCCCTGGGCTGGCTAAGGCTTGGACTGTTTGAGCTCCACATATTGATTGTTGTGGGGAATTTGATGCCAAGAGACTGGCTGTTCTCCTCTCTCTTCTTTCCTCCTTCCTCCACCCCAGGGGAATTTTAAATGGAAACACATTACTATGAATCACACAGCAGGGAGCTCCATGATTGATAGCATTGCTTACCATTTACTAGTCACTGTCTGGAGATAAGCCCTGAATTTATGGAGTATTGGAAATCCTTGCCACTGCTACATGTGGATTAGAGTGAGGAACAACTCCTCCGTCCTGCAATCTTTTGTCTTTCGGCTAACAGCTTAAGTGGAAAGCAAGGCGAGGATGTTATTGTTTAATAAAATTAATATCTAGTGATTTTTTTTCCATTAAAAATATGGTGTGGGTAAGAGCCAGGAGGATTTGCTGCCAGTTTATAGTGTGTAGTCATTTGTTTTTTACCTTTTCTTCCCACCCACTCAGTAAAATGTCCTGATGAGCCTCCATAACTTTCTGCACCTTAAAGTCATGAATTAAAATGACTCGAGGTGAGTGGACTAAAACCCACTGCCACATACATTTAACATGGCAACAGGCTATTATTGGTTTAATCCCTGAAAAATATTGACATTAAACCATAAAATAAAGATATTAGAAATTGGTATTGAACTATGAAATGTGGTGTTCTGAAAATTAAAACTGGCTCCAGAACCAAACTGATTTACCTTTTGACAGAACTGATATATTTACAGACCAATGTCTTCAAACCTTTTTTATTCTGTGTAATGAATGAATGAATTATTATCTCTGTGTTAATGGAGATAAACAGTTATTAAGGAACAGAGGGAGTCCTCTTCACCACAGAAGCTCTGTGCTCCGTCCTGCATTCAAACAATCAGTCTTCCTAATCATTCAGCTGGTGTTGAGTAGACATGACAGCCAGTAAAAATACAGATGAGAAACTGGAAATTCCCATTTTTGTTCGTATGAAAATAGTGATGTCTGTTTTAAGCGTTGTCATCTTTTCCGTTGCCGTGGTTGTGAAGTCAGTCGATCCGCAAGGAGGCAGACTTCTACGGTTGGATGCTGGTAGCGGCAAGTCTCCGCTTAAAGTTGTTTATAACTGTCCAACATCACCAGAAGAAGAAGAAAACCACAAAGTTCTTTGCTTTTTTCAATTTCTTCTTTTTCAGATTCTTTTTTTATCTGGTATCTTCTTATTCCTGTTCCTCATCTTCTTTGGTTTGTTCCTTCCGCTGGTTGTGTATCACTTATTCAGCTCAACGCTGGTGGTATTTTCCTGCATCAAGCTAAGCCCACTGGCCAAGTTATGTGTGTAACTGACACAGGAAACCATCCGTCCGTCTGCGTGTCCGTCTTCTGGATTTAGCATGAATGGGCCTTAACTCTCAGAGAAACATAAAACACAATGAGTAAAACTGATTATAAGTCATAAAGGCGTTTCAATGCAACATTAGTCAGGTGTTACGTCCCAATGCTGAAATGTTTCACTTAAAGTCTGTTTTGTTGTTTGTTTATATTTATACAACTTGCTAGATGTAAAAGGGTGAGATAGTTTAAGTGACAGAAAATACTCAAGTGTGATTTGAGTGTAAAAAATATGGCTGGATGAGTGTATCAGTACAACTCGTCAAGGAGGAGAAATTCATGAATGAACTACCACTATTACTACTACTACTACTACTAATAATAATAATAATAATAATAATAATAATAATAATAATAATAATGGTTGAGTTATTTCACGTGTTCTGTTGTTTCACTACTTTTAACTAAAGACACAAACTGAAACACCTGATTCTGACATATAGAGTCTGTAGAAAAACATGAAATAAATGTAATAAACAGCAACGTTTCTTACTTATAATACATCCATGTGAAATGGACAGAATCTTCTAGGTTTGCTCCGATGCCCATGTTCAGATCGACTGTGCTGAAATAAAATGCCAGAAATAGAGAGCGCAGAAGTCACTGAACATGTAGGGCTCTGGAACCAGGGTGGGTGCTGAGTTCACGTACTGCTCCCAGAGCTTCTTGCACCATTTCAGTCCTTGTAGGCTTCTGAAAGCAAACTGAGGCTTTAAATCTGGATTCTTCATCCTGAACTGGTTGCTGACAAAAATGGCAAAACATATGCTCACATTAAAAAGCAATTTTACTCCCTGTAATACATCCACAGGCTGTGTGCCCATGCAATGTGACGCACTCGCTCTGATGCTCCACCATACTGCACTGAAACACCTAAGGGGTGAACAGAAATAACAGTGGCTACTCTTGTTTCTTTGTTAATCAGACTTTGCAGTGTGCATGCTCACATAAGACCCAGAAGATGTCATGTTCAGCAGTTACTGTACAAAATATAAAAATTTACCAAAACATACTTCATAAGAATAGAAGAAGTTGTTTGAGCGCAGAGCTGTGGAGAACATGAAGTCATTCAGGCAAAAAGCAGCAATGTAAAAATTCCTTCAGTGCAATGAACATTAGAAGTCAGTCATTTTCTTGACCAGTTAGCCCAGTTAAGGACAAAATAGAAGCTGGAGTCTTTCCCAGCAATCATTGGGCGAGAGGCAGGTACACCTGGACAGGTCGGCAGTCCATCACAGGATCACACAGAGAGACAAACAAGCGTTCACACTCACTCCTCGGGACAGTAACCAGTTATCTAACATGCAGTTGTTATATCAATTAAACATGGTATAATCATCAAATTTAGTGATTAAAATCACAGCATTGTAATTTTCAGTGTTTAAATGTAGAAAACTTGGTGAATAAAATGATATTTGAATAAACATTCTTAATAACGATGATTCTCCACCAAACACACATTTTAATTTTAATCATTGTACATTGATTACTTCTGCAGCCTGCTGTTGCTCTCAGTATCTGCAAGAGGAGGTTTAATGGAGCTGCTTCCCTCAGTTTGAGCAGATGTATGAGCAGCTTTGCTTTTAATATTTAAAAATAACTCACCTTTCACCAGATAAGATCTGTCATAGGCTGCCTCCAGAACACCAGAAAGAGCATTTACAGCTTAATTATTGACTTTTATTGCAGAAATGATTATACATCCTGTAATGTTTGGATACTGCTTTTTAGGCTGGAAAACAAAACATATCAAACAAAGAACAAACAGAGTAAAGAACAATGAAATGAAAATAACTATTTATCCCAGAGAGAAAAACAAACAACGAATGAAGTAAAAAAGCTAATCAATCCAAACAAGAAGTACAGTCTTGTTGAATTTCTTTCCTAAAATAAGAATAAAAATGCAGCGATGATGGTTAGTTGACAGATGAATCTCGTTTCTGGAGGATGATGAAATGACATGATTCTCGGTCCATCAGCCTATTTGCATTTCACTCCTATAGGAACGTGGCCAAAGCTGCTCCCGACCCCCTGCTGACTGTCTGGATCTGAATGGTTCATGTTGGTATGGATCGGCTCAGCGTGATGAGTTTGGACCAGGGGGCGCTGCTTTGTTTTTAATGTTTGTTTTGTTTTATTGTGTTGCATGTGTGCGTGTGTGTGTGTGTGTGTGTTCATCTGAAGCCTTCCAAAGAGAAAAATTCACCGGTTACAGACAAATAATCTTTGAGATGAGCCCTGAAATCGTTAGATATTATTTCAGGAAACTGTTTATTTCCTGTTTTTACACGACACTGAGGACACGACATATCTTGTTGTTCTGAGATGTAAAATGCATCTTCAGCTACGAGGAAACAAGTTGCTGCCATTCACCATTTAGACCACAAGCTCACCACATGGTCTTTATCTTGGTTTGTAATATTTATTCCCTCTTCAGATCCCACACCAGTTAGCCAAACCTGAATCGTCCACCTTGGATGGAGGCTGGATTGTGAACTGGAATGAAAAGACTCGAGCTGTTTATGAGACCTCATAGCTCACAGATTTGTAGATTTTAGTCTCTAAAACACCTCGGACATCCCACAGGTTTTGGTTTGAGGTATCTTACAGACTACAGTTGGTAGCTTTGGGAGTAAAAGCTACTGTTTTAAAGTATTGGTAAATTTCTAGCAGAGTTCTGAGGAGCTGTGGAAGGAGTCCAAGCTGTTACACGGCTTGTTGCAGGGCTTGCTTGACCACGCCGTTCTACATGTTGCGCTGCTGCTATCGATAGCCATGCTGGGCACCTAGCCAGGGCAATGACTGATCAAAGTTTTGCTGCTGCGGCACCATCAGCCATCTACAACGCTTCATCACATCAATATAAAGCCGCTTTATGACTGAACGCTTGATCTGCTCACAGCCATATTCAACAAGTCATTTTACATCTACATTTTGTCAGCGTATGACATGCAGGAGCTGCAGCTGTGGTGCAGATCACATTATGGAACAGGACTTAATTCTCCTTGACACAAAGCCAATTGAGGGAGTGATTGTTTCTCAGGTTCATCCTCTCTAACATGCAGAATGAGAGCAGCAGGGAGGTGGTGAGGAGGTGGGTTTTATTAAGCATTGGAAGATAACTGCTGAGGGGAGGGGGTAGCTGTCAGGGTGTGTGAAAGGAGGGACAGGTCACAGTATAGTCCATCACTATCACTGTGATCCCTGAGAGACTTATTACAGAAGCAGGCCACGGAGAGAGCTGGTAATTAATTTGGAGAGAGTAGATCCTGGTTGTGATGCACCGGAGACTGACAACGCTGGCTGTGGATGCGCCTCTACCTATCGCTGTGTGTGTGTATATCTTTATGAAAACAGGAAACATTTGAAGAGAGGAGCAGAAAGATAAGGCAGATGAAGCCAAACACAAAGGAGGGAGATGACAGAAGTGCCTCATAGCTCCAGCTTGCAGCCAACGTCAAAGATCCTCTACAAAGATAGCCCACAGCGATGCATATTTATGCCTCTTCTCCTGTCCCCAGCCTCCCTGCTCCTCTGCAAGTCATCTACTCCTCTCCAGCTCCTCTCCTTTTCACACTTCTCCATCTAAGCAGTCATCCCTCTCACTCTGCCATCATCTCTCTGGTTCCTTTCTTCCTCTGTCATAATTATGTCAGAGGCAACTTTTTTTCTTTTTATTTTAAATAAAACTATTCTTGGCATAGCAAATTATTAATGTCAGAGAATTGAAATGGCTTGTTTCCCATTAGTTCATTATTTCAGAAAGCTCTAAGACAGCTCTGCAGTGGCACAATTACTCTGCTAAGCAACTGCTGAGATTAAAAGGGGAAGAAAGTTTGCGCTCTTACTCATGCAAACTCATCGTTAGATCATGGCTAAATTGTTTTGGAATGACTCAAGGTTAATGAGAAAATGAATCAAAAATAATCAAGCAAAATGAATTTACAGTTAGTAGCTTATTTTTCTTAGTTTCCAATGCTTTTACTGAAATAAATAGTCGGGTTTTTTTTTCTCACATTTTTCACCTTGGCTCATAATCTTTCACAAGAAGACATCAATAACCTTGAATTTAGCTGTTTGTAGTGGACTTAATTATTGCAAGAGGAAAATTACTGGCAAGAAAATCCCACAAATCAATATTGTGGGAATATTTGTCATCATCTTAGTCATTCTGTTAGATCTGCGGTCAAGCCATTATGTAAGAACGTCCACTGGATCTGCCTGCAGGCAGCGCGGCAGTGGAAAGGATGAGATCGGGATAAATCCTGACTCATTGGCAGAGCTCATTAAATATCTCTGCTGCCGCTTAATTCATCTTTACAAAGTTAAGAGAGTAAAGATGGGTCTCATAACGGAATGATTTGGTTTAAAAATAAATTATTAATGTCATGATCTGCAAAACATGAGAGTAGTGGCAATTTCCAATGCAACTATCACTTCTTTGACTGGAGAAATGTGACCATGTCCACCATCCACTCTGAGCACAGGAACAACTGCTACGGCCTCTTAAAATGTCAAATTCCTCCTTCAGATCAATGTTTCACTTAGTTTGAGTAAATGTTGACAAAGCAGATGTAGATGTCGGGAAACCTTGTCTGCAAGATTGTATCAGTTCAGGAACCGAGTGGGCCAGGCAGCCAAACTCCTCCGCTACAGCCATCACCTGCATAAGGCTGAAGAGCAGCAAGCTGTCACGTTGCTGGTGGAGGTGTGGACCCAAATGCAGAGTCGGGAGGCAGGGATGCAGAATCACGATGTTTTAGATGTCTACGAACCACACTGAAGGCAAACTATCACAATGGACCAGCAACAAGAACTGAAACCACGGCCTTTAACTACAGACAGACACAGAACAAGACACAGGTGGAATGGCTTCACTAAAGGTGAACCTAACAGGAAACAGTACACAAGGGAACTAAACAAGGAAAACTTCAAAATAAAACGGGGAACCAGAACTTAGAAAACACATTAAACATCACATTATGACACAAGTATCTGTTGCTTTTAGCATTAGTCAAGATCACATTGGCTGTGAAGAAAGGAGAATCTTTTGGGGGGGGGGGGGGGGGGGGGGGGGGGGGGGGGGGGGGGGGGTGGCGGGGGGGGGGGGGTAGTCTGGTTGCCATCTGGTTGCAGGCTGGTACCTGATCACCTCTAGCTGGGTTAGCTACAGGAAAACATATGATGTAGGAAGACTCAAAACATTTGATAAATCTGGGAACATCACTGATGATGTTACTAAAAGCATTGTGAGATGTGCAATAAGAAGTCCTTAAAGACCCAACAAAGAGTGTGAGTTGTTCAACAGACTCCCAGTTCTCTGAATATCAGTATAAAGGGATCTTCTGGGGTTAATGTCCCCTATTTAGAACAACCCAAAGTGTCCAATGAACAGCTGATGTTTAAGACAAGCTGCACTAGAGTCCCTGATCAGACTTGTTTGAGCTCTTGCAGGAGATCCTCTTACAGCAAGTACCAGGGACCCAGATGTGTTCACAAAACTGTGCAAACATGACAAGAATTGTCTAAAAATCCAGGGAGGCAAACTAGAGCAGAGCAGAGGTGCAGATGAAGTGATCTGAGTTGGCAGGAAGAATCTTTAAGGGACACCAAGAAGAGAATTCCGAGTCAAATGGAAGCGTTTACCTGGAGGGGAAGGACAATCTAGAGAGGAGCTGTAAGCCGACCATGGAGACGAAGGGCTGTTAATGAGATGATGGCAAGTAGCTACAGATCCAGGTTACTAAGGAGACACAGACCACAACGGATCCAGTCAGTAGCAGATGGTCTTCATGTTATGGCTGATCAGTTTGTGTTGGACAAAAAATGATTCCAAGTATATGTTTTATATTATGTAAACTTGTTCACAACTTCCACAAGACACTAATGAGAAGGTAAGAGACTATCAGTCGCATCAGTCCAACACACGTCGAACAGATGTGAGTCTCGTCTGACGCAAATATTTCACCATTTTGCTTTGGTCTGAAGCAGGATTGGTTATGTGCAATCATGGAAATGACCTGCTTAGGGTTGGACAAATTAAATTAAATTAAATTAAATTAAATTAAATTAAATTAAATTAAATTAAATTAAATTAAATTAAATTAAATTAAATTAAATTAAATTATTAACATGGTTTTGGTTGGTTATATAATCAGGCAGCATCCAAATTTCATAATAGCCAAAAACTAATTTACATTTATTGACATTTTATTATAATCTTTTATTTGTGTTTCTTAAAAAAAAAATACAGAACCCCAAAATCAAAAAAGTCCTAAATCTCCAAATACATGGCTGCCACAAAGTTAAAGCTTATTTGTCTATTTAGAGACACTGTAGTAAAAACACTTCAATCTGAGAGAATAAATCAAATGAAGTGATAAGGTACTAATACAGATGTAGTTTTTAATCATTGCTTTGTCTTTTGTTGACTTTTGACTTTGTTACACGTTGTGCCTTTAAGCTGTCTCTCCAGAGTCTGCACAAATCTAAGCATCAATCATTCACTCGTTGCTTTTCAGGATCACTAGCAGATAGGAGTTTTTGTGTGAGATTGGGTGACTTTGCTTCATCCTCGGCCCCCTTGAATTGTGGCGTGCCGCAAGGATCAATCCTTGGTCCGCTCCTTGGTCCGCTCCTTTTTTCATTGTATCTGTTGCCGCTGGGGTCTATTCTCCGAAGGCTTGGTGTGTCTTTTCATCTTTATGCTGATGATAGCCAAATTTACATTCCCCTCAAACGTCAAGAAAGCTTCAGTGCCACTGAACTCTTAAAGTGCATTGATGAAATTAAAATTTGGATGTCAATAAATTTTTTGCATTTTAATGATAAAAAAACAGAGGTTCTTCTTCTTGGACCTAGCAGTGTTGGTGATGCTGTCTCAGTTAACCTTGGATCCTTGTCACAGTTTGTTAAGCCTACTGTCTGCAATCTTGGTGTGAAAATGGATCAGGAACTTAAATTGGACAAACAAATTAGTGCTGTGGTGAAAGCAAGTTTTTTCCACCTGAGACAGCTTGCAAAAATAAGGTCCTCACTCTCAAGACATGATTTTGAAATTTTGATCCATGCTTTTGTAACTACACGGCTTGACTATTGTAACGCCCTGTACTGTGGGATCAGTCAGTCCTCTCTCGCACGGCTGCAGCTGGTGCAGAACGCTGCAGCGCGTCTTTTAACTGGATCTCGAAAGTCTGACCATGTTTCACCAATTTTGTCTTCCCTTCACTGGCTCCCTGTCCGTTACAGAATTGATTTTAAAATTCTTTTATTTGTTTTTAAATGCCTGAACAGTCTGGCCCCTCGCTACCTGTCAGACCTGCTGGTGAGGTATTCCCCTACACGCTCTCTGAGGTCCACAGATCAACTTCTGCTTGTGGTTCCTAAGACGAAGCGTAAACTGAGAGGTGACCGAGCTTTTTCTGTTATTGGTCCCAAGTTGTGGAATAAGCTGCCCCTGTACATTAGACAGGCTGAATCGCTTCTTGTTTTTAAGTCTTGTCTGAAGACTCATTTTTTCTTTTTGGCATTTGACTAATTTAAAGGGTTGTTTTACTATTAACAATGTGCTGATGCCCCATTATGATATAAATATGTATGTTTTATTGTTTCTTCTGTACAGCACTTTGGTCAACTTTGTTGTTTTTAACGGTGCTTTATAAATAAACTGGATTGGATTGGATTGGATCACATGGAACTGGAGTTCAAGAGCTCTTGCAGGAGATCCTCTTACGGGAAGTACCAGTTTGCAAGGAGATACAGACTCAGGACAGGTTAGTGAATTTATCACATTAACACCTGTTTCTCTGTTGAAAAAGAAAAAAAAGATTCCAGACTTTCTTATCAAATTTTCCTGATTACACCTACTTTTCCTGCACTTTTCATTTTATTTCCAGCCCCTCTCCCTTTGTCCCATTCTTCCACCATCTCAGTATTTTCTTTTATAAAACATGCTTCCTAGGCAGAAGCCACAGTGGTTTTGAAACTAGGTCCTGGGCTTCAAATAGCAGCCATTATATCCCAGGAGTACACAGCACAGAAAGGCCAGGAGAAATTCAGTCCCACAAACACACATGCACTTATACTGAGAGAGTGAGAGATGGAGGGTGAACTGCTTGATGAAAATTAATATTTGTCATTTGGTGCTGCAAATAATACCCAGTGGACACATAGAGCATAAGAGGCATTGCTTAAATCCTTTTCTTTTGAAGATATTGCAGTCTACCTGTATGTTCAGCACAGCTGGGATGAGTTAGGTGGGAACACTCATTGTAGGTTTTCTTTCATGTGACCATGCACTGCTGGATATTTCCCACTTTGTTTCAGTCCTTTACCCCAGATACTGGCTGTGTGGTGTCGTGTATCTGTGTGTGTGTAGGTGTATATGTAGATCTGTGGAACAACTGGAAGTTTACTAACACTTACAAATCAAATAAACAAAAAAAGACTTGTGAATCAAATGTAAATGATGACTGCATAATGTTTACATTATATAGATTCAAATTTTACATTGTTTTCATTTTACATTATGATATAATTACACATTTATATTTCAATGTACACTGCTTTACTGCTTTTCCTTTTTTATTCTATTTGGCTCATCCTTCTATTCTACAGTGGTTAGGAGACACTTTTCTCCAATCTGACTTACATCTGAGAGTGAGAACAACACAAGCAAGAAATCAAACAGGAGGGGGCATCTTAATGAAGTACTTGGACTGGTGTAAGTCCAGTTGGACACTGGTGCTGCTGTGTAATGCTAGAGGCAGTGCAATTGTTTTGTCCACTTCCTCTCCTTAGAATAGCCCCCCTTGTTTAATTCAGAGAACTCAATTTCATCACTTTATATCATCTTGGGTATAAATGCATTCAGGTTATTCAGTGCCGAGTTGTGCCAAAGAGCTGGAAAAGTCTTTCTCATCTGATGGGTAGAAGAGGTAAGCTAAGTGTGGAAATGTACCTTAAACAGCTAAGTTTTTAGCCTGCTCTTTAAAGTAAATAAGAACTCAGTCAATCAAACACAGTTCTTAGATTGTTCCACCACCAGTAAACAAAGGAAAAGAGTCTAGCTACTGATTCCATGCCACATTGTGGTGGGGGGAACGAGATGTGTTTCACTAGCGGAGCATAACCGTTGAGAGAGAGTGTAGCTCTGGATTAAGAACTTAATCCAGACAGAAGCTGTTTGGGTAATTGTCTTGCAAGCCAGAAGCAGAGCTTTTAATTTGATGTGCACTGCAACTGGAAGCCAGTAAAGAGCAATTAGCAGCATAGTGACATGAGCTCTTTTGGGCATGACTACCAGATATGCTGCTGTATTTTGAGTCATATGCAGAGGTTTAACTGAACATGCAGGCAGGCCTGCCAGTTAAGAATTGCTGTAGTCGATGTGTGAAATGACTGGACCCTAAACTAAGGGTTGTGCCATGTGTTTTGTTAGGTATGGTCTGATCCTCCTGATGTTGTAGAAAGCAAATTGGCAGCGCCAGGCAACCAAGACCACATGGACCATAAAGGCCAGGTGGTTGTCTAGCATTACATTGAGATTACTGGCAGAAGGCATAGGCGCAAGTGTGATAGAAAGGAACTGCACACTTATCTGATGAGGTAAGGAAAGATTGGCTAGACAGATTATGAGCTTGGTCTTGGACAGATTTGGCTGAAGCTGGTGAGTCTTCATCCTTGTGAAGATATCAGCAAGACATGCTAATATTCTCATTGAGACGGTTGTGTCGTCAGGTAGTAAGGAAAGGAAAAGCTGAGTGTCATCTGCATAGCAGTGTTTTCAACACATGCCATTTAGACACAACCGGATAAGTGTAACGTTAAAATGACCAAATCAGACAAGATTTTCAATCAAAGCCAGGCAACCCTGCTAAAAGCTAGTATCCCCTGGATGCTAGCAGCAGCTAGCCTGCTAGTTCCACACATAAAGTATCATCTTGGTCCTGAGTAGTGTCATTAATGACTTTACGGAGTTCAAGGCCCACAAAATGAGCCTCTAATGAGTGAGTAAACCTTCTTTTTGTTATTAAGTGGAATTAATTGGATCTCAATTTACATCAACATACTTATAAGCTCATAAGTTGAAAAAATGTGCAACTATTGTCTCTAATCCTTGTCTGGACTTAGTCATAGTTTTTTGCCTCCACTAAAATAAATGTTTTCTTCAGAAAGCAAGGCTATATAACTGTGACTAGGGATGCCAACAACAAGGCTATATAACTGTGACTATGGATGCTAGAAGGAAGGATATATAACTGTGTCTATGGATGCTAACAGCAAGGCTATATAACTGTGTCTATGGATGCTAGAAGGAAGGCCATATAACTGTGTCTATGGATGCTAGAAGGAATGCTATATAACTGTGACTATGGATGCTAGAAGGAAGGATATATAACTGTGACTAGGGATGCCAACAACAAGGCTATATGACTGTGACTATGGATGCTAGAAGGAAGGATATATAACTGTGTCTATGGATGCTAACAGCAAGGCTATATAACTGTGTCTATGGATGCTAGAAGGAAGGCCATATAACTGTGTCTATGGATGCTAGAAGGAATGCTATATAACTGTGACTATGGATGCTAGAAGGAAGGCTATATAACTATGACTATGGATGCTAACAGCAAGGCTATATAACTGTGACTATGGATGCTAGCAGCAAGGCTATATAACTATTACTACGGATGCTAGCAGCAAGGCTATATAACTGTGTCTATGGATGCTAGAAGGAAGGCCATATAACTGTGTCTATGGATGCTAGAAGGAATGCTATATAACTGTGACTATGGATGCTAGAAGGAAGGCTATATAACTATTACTACGGATGCTAGCAGCAAGGCTATATAACTATTACTACGGATGCTAGCAGCAAGGCTATATAACTATTACTATGGATGCTAGCAGCAAGGCTATATAACTGTGTCTATGGATGCTAGAAGGAAGGCTATATAACTGTGACTATGGATGCTAGAAGGAAGGCTATATAACTATGACTATGGATGCTAACAGCAAGGCTATATAACTGTGTCTATGGATGCTAGAAGGAAGGCCATATAACTGTGTCTATGGAAGCTAGAAGGAAGGCCATATAACTGTGTCTATGGATGCTAGAAGGAAGGCCATATAACTGTGTCTATGGATGCTAGAAGGAATGCTATATAACTGTGACTATGGATGCTAGAAGGAAGGCTATATAACTATGACTATGGATGCTAACAGCAAGGCTATATAACTGTGACTATGGATGCTAGAAGCAAGGCTATATAACTATTACTATGGATGCTAGCAGCAAGGCTATATAACTGTGTCTATGGATGCTAGAAGGAAGGCTATGTAACTGTGTCTATGGATGCTAGAAGGAAGGCTATGTAACTGTGTCTATGGATGCTAGAAGGAAGGCTATATAACTGTGTCTATGGATGCTAGAAGGAAGGCTATGTAACTGTGTCTATGGATGCTAGAAGGAAGGCTATGTAACTGTGTCTATGGATGCTAGAAGGAAGGCTATGTAACTGTGTCTATGGATGCTAGAAGGAAGGCTGTATCACTTCAAACTCAATATTCATGTTTTGTTCTAACAGCAGCTTAGTCCCCTCCTGATCGTCTGCATATAATTCAGATTGACGTCTTAAGGATGATGCATCCACATTGACACAATTTTTCCACTATAAAGAAACACTGGCCCAATTCCAAAGACAATTTAGCTGGTTTGGACTTGTATCAATATACAACTCAGGTGAGGTATTGCTTCAAAATCTAAACAGCTCTCCTACTTTTCAGATTTTTTACCAGTCCTAGCCTTAAAGCTGAGCACAATCTGCTTTTGGCCATGTTGACGGTGTGTCACTAGGTTGAAATAAACAATGTGCACACCTTGTGTCTGCCGCATAAATACGGGCTGCCTATTGAAAATGGTCAGACGTGGCTGGTTCTTCACGTAAACTGGCAGATGTTAGAGTAGCATAAAGTGTTGATATCTATTTTAATATTGATAAGTATCTGACAATCATTTTTAGCATCGCTAATGCGTAGTATGAAAGCACTTAGAGTTGTTAATGAGCCAGAGTGCTGCGTAAACAGGAAAAGTGCTATGACTATAATCCATTTAATGATGGACACACAGTTCCATGTTTTCATTTTTTTGTTCAATACAGGAAAAGTCTGTGATGTCTACTGAAAACAGGGTTGTCAATCATCATTTACCTTACATGAGCAAGAAAGCATTCATGAAATGTTTTCTGTTTTCAGTAAAAGTAAACAAAGAGAATCAACCAAATGAAAGGTAGACTAGCAATGTGTGTGTGCTTGAAGCAGTAATGATGTTTATATCCAAACTGAAACTCAGAGGAGGAGTACTTCTTCTAGATTGTTTAAATGGTGTACCTGTGTCTCATTTCTCCTCTGCTCTGTGACACTTTAGTGTAGCTCAGCATCCCATAACACCAACCTGCCTCAGTGCCTCCTTGGAGTTGCACAGCTGCATTCTAATATGTGTTACCATGGAGACCCACTACTATGGTGCCACTGGCTGCAGCACCAGAAACAGCCCTGTGTTTGTTGGCTGACACTGAGACAAGCCCCTCTAGTGTGCAGACACACATTTAAACTCTCACGTACACATGTAAACTTCCCACATGTTGTGTATCTACACGCTACCCTGAATTCACCACCAAACACGACGTATGCATAAACCACAGACTCAATGAGACATAGTTGATGCACACAGCCAACTGACACTAACACACACACGCACCACCACCATCACACTCACACATATTAGCCAAATTTGACCTATCCAACAAGGGCTTGTATTGCATATTTTAACAAAGAACAGTGGTGCCAGATAGACTCACATCAACAAATGCATGCTTTTTTGCAGCAGGATTTGCAGTTTTTACATAACAAAAAATCACATTTCCATTGCAGTATTAATCATGTCGAATGTCATCTAGTTGTCACTGCAATGTTAGATTCATTCTGTCATTTAGAAAGATGACAAGTGTGGGCTGTTTATGAGGAGGTGCTGAAAAGAAGCCTCAGACAGGCCTGTCAACACCATCATTGTGTGGACACATCCGATTTGATACAAACTCGTTTATATTTCTGCTGCTCTGCGTCATGTTCAGTATGTCTAAATGTTGGTCAGAAAATTGGATCATGAAGATAATTATATAGCCAACGTCAGTGAGAAAATACAGAGATGCATTGTAAGCATTTTTTTTTTTTTTTTTTTTGTAGTAGTAGTAGTAGTAGTAGTAGTTGATTAAAACTGATGGCATTTCAGGGCAGCAATGAATAACCAGAGTAAACTGAGGCTACAATTCACACAGACTCACCAGAACTGGACAATAGAAGATGGAGAAACGTTGCTGGTCTGATGAGTCTCCAGTTCAGCTCCACATTCACATGGTAGGATCAGAATCTGCTGGAAACATCATGACAACATGGATCCATCCTGCCGTCAGGATCAACGCTTCAGGCTGCTGCTGGTGGAATGGTGGGGGGAGGTTTTCTGGTCCCACTTTGGTCCCCTTAGTACCAACATGACCTGGTTTAACCTCCACAGCCTACCTGAGTCCTGCTGCTGACCATGTCCATCCCTTTCTGAGCACAGTGTAGCATCTTCTGATGGAAACTTCCAGCAGGATGATGCACCATGTCACAAATATTGATTTCAGTAGTCATCACTTCTGCCTCAAACCAATAATTCCTATTCTTTTTTTCTATCAACAGATATGTAGTTTTTACTAAGGAAAAACGGTTTTGGTTTCCTCATGTGATTATTCAATTGCCGCATGTTCGTTGATGTTCTTCAGAGATGAAGGAAAGTCACTGAAAACTGAACTTTGGAGACAGGTCTTGTGTATGATGCCCACATTGTGGACATCTCACCATCCTGAGATTATGAGTACAGGACTGTCTGAAAGCCTGCGCACATTACTCTCACCACAATGTCTGGATTGTTAAATGAATATAGGTGCATTTGTATAAGGAGGATTGACACATAAATTGCTTTGGGGGTTGAAATTGCAGATTGTTAAGGGCTGATTATATGGATGGAATAAGTGGGCCATATAGAACTATTCAGCAACATCTTGTCAATCAAAAAACAAACAGCTCAACCTGCTTTTCACCAGGCAACAACCAAAAAAAGTTTGTCAAAAACTAAACTAAAATAAAAAGATACATAAATAAAGAAAGAAATAAAATAAAAATGACTGTAACAGAGAAAAGTGTGTTTTACTGGGATGTGCTATTCAACCATTAGGCTGAGATTAATTTCTCTTTATTAAAAAAATCTCATTTTCATAAATTATTTTATCATGTAAATTTGTCCCCACATCCACTGCTTGCTGCCGCTGCAGGACTGATCATTTATCCTGCACAGTAAGAAACTTTCAAACAGAAGCCTGTACTAAAAAGTAACCAAAGCAAAGTGAAATAAACAGGGTTTCTAACAACTAATGTAACAGAGTGTGAATGATATAAAACAGACTAACTAACAACTTAATTATGCAAATTATACAAACAGCAAACTAAGTGAGAATATCCAAAGTTGCACAGATTTAAAATAGGTTCATAAGCTCTGAAGGGATTTGATTCTCCTGTCCTCTCCACCCCAACCAGTCGAGGCAGATGGCTGCCCTCCCTGAGCCGGGTTCTGCTGGAGGTTTTCTTCCTGTTAAAGGGGAGTTTTTTCCTTCCCACTGTCGCCCCATGCAGCTCAGGATGGAGGATTGGATCCAAGTCATGACTCGATGCAATCAGTTGGTTTCTATTATAGGATATGTATGACTTGGTTTGAACCGATGTGTCTGTAAAGTGTCCTGTGACAACATTGTTGCAAAGTGGCGCTTTACAAATAAAGCTGGACTGAATTTAATTGAAGTTTGTCACATAAATGAGGTGTTAGGATAAATATTTTGTTAAGATAGTTGTATATATTTCTTTATTTTCCTACTTTTATCCATTGTAAATGAATAAGAAATCAGAAAAAGTACCAGAATAAATGTGAATAACTATTCAGATGTTTAAGTCTGATTACAGACTTAACTGGATTGAGGTCAGGGCTTGGACTTGCCCATTCCAACACATTTATATGTTTCTCTTTGCACCACTCAGGTGTTGCTTTTGCGCCATGTTTGTGTTCATCGCCCTTCTGGGAAGTGAAGCTCCGTCCTAGTCTTGTCACTTGCCTGCTGGTGCAGGTTTCAACAAAAAATTTCCATGGATTTAGCACCAGCCATGTCTGCGTGGACACACACCAGTTTCCCAGTTCCTGCTGCTGAAAAACATCCCCACATCATGATGCTAATACTACCATGTTTGGCTGTGGGGATGTTGTCCTTTGGATGATGAGATGTGTTGGTTTTAACGAGTTCCCTGATGGCTGAAAAGATCCGTTTTTTACAGCAGCATCTTCCTCCAGACATGCTGAGAGTCTCATACTTGCTTTTTTGCAAACTCCAACTCTGCCTCCTTATTTCTAGCAGAAAGCAACATCTGTCTTCTCCCATAAAGTCAACTTGTGGTCCTACGGTTACTCCAGCTGTGGAACCCTGCAGCTCCTCCAGGTTTCTCTATGCTGCCTCTCTGATCAATGCCCTCCTGGTGTGTTCCATGAGTTTTGGTGGACAACCCTCTGTTGGTGGCTTTGCTGTGGTTCCATCGTCTTTCATTTCAATATGATGGAAATGATGATGTTTCTGGGGATCCTCAAACATTTGGATATTTTGTAGCCAAACCCCATCTTGCACTTCTCAACACATTTGTCCCTGACTTGTTTGGAGAGTTCCTTGGTCTTTGTGGCCGTGTTAAGTTAGTCATGCTCAAATCTTATTAGTTGATCAACAATGGGAACTGGATGAGTAACAAACTGGTTGGTGAAGTTTTGTGTGAATGCATTCCAACCTGACGATGCTTTTCAAACCAACAATGCATGAGCTTTGAAACTATTACCAGCTGAATCACAGCTGATTTAAAATGGACTCCAATGTTTCCCTGGTAAATATTTCCAACATGAAGGACATTGGATTAGAAGAAAACCACCTAATATCACACCTATCTATTTTTGTTTTAAATAAATAATGAAGAGCAGCCATCTCCTGTAGCTGCTTGGCCGATAGAGTCAAATCAACTGTTTCAGAGTGAACATTTCTCTCTGCACCCTCTGATAACACTGCTAAATTGACTTCAGTCACAGCCTTTTATCTTCGCTGACTAATCAAGCATCATCTGTTTTAATTTGAGGTTCTTTTGTGCTATTGTAAGATTCCATTTCACGCCACTAAACTCAGAGTTTCAGACGTAGTGGGATGAAAAGAGGGGAAAAAGACAATCAGGAGAAGAGTAGAAGGATAAACAGAGAAAAAAGAAAAAAATTAACATGAAATGTTACACATTCTACACATCCCAACACAACACATATAATTCACAGAAAACACCCAGAAAAGATGGGAGTCCAGTTTGTTTTGTTTCACACTGTTTAAAATGACCCTGCAGCGGCGGTCCTTTCTCATTAGTCTGTCCTGCCCTGTTTCAGGTACTGCTGGTCTGAGATGCACAAGACACAAACTTCCACCTGCTCCTGCACATGCTGACTGAGTCAGGAAAATTCAGCTCATACATGGAACTATGCCAACAGGTTTAAACATAATCACAGTTGTTTTGCCATCATTTACCATCACCATCAGTTCCTAAAGGTAAACAACAAAAATATAGTTCTTTAATTTTTAGCTTATTTCCTGAGCATTCAAATCTTAAACTAATATGTTATGGACAGGATTAATATGACTTGATGTTCATAAATTAAAACTCAAACAACATGTATTTTATGACAACTTTACTAGACTACTACAATACAGCTTTAGCAGTTAGCACATATGTGTATATATATATATATTATGACAGGGAGTGACAACAAGTTCAACTATTTCTGTTAAATCAAGCTACAGAAACCAAGCAGGATCTGCTTTTGGTATCACATCTCCACTAATAAATGGGAGCAACCTCAATAAATTGCAGTTTTCTTGGGGATTCCCCCCAGTAGTGCTGGCAGTGATGCATGTTCATTATGTGTAGTTTGATGATTATATTCCCCCACTTATTTGGAAAACTTTGGACCAACTTGGATTTGAGGAATTTTGAGAGAGATCCTTTTGTAAATAAAAACAGTAATGTGAAGGTGCAGTCCCAGTTGGGACAACACTCTCAAACAAACCATGGACAGCGTCAGGAGGGTCTCCCTGAGTAACATGTAAATTAGACAAGTTAGTTGTAAAGGCAGACTCTGTCTTCACTCCCCAACAGATGGTAGAAGTCTCCTTTCAACTCCTAAATGTGTTTTATTTATGCTTTTTGTTCGAAGACTGAAATGGCCTGATCGGTCAGCATGTGTCTGAATGTCTGGTAACCTTACCTGTCCAAAACCTGCAGAAGTAGATGCCAGAAAAACATGCACCTCGAGTTTACCATGCATACGCTCCATGTGGTCAGTTTTCAAGTGCAGCCTTTTTGAAACTACGTAAAGGCCATAAATCAACCTTGGTCCACTTTAATGGAGTGTATATTTATTTCAGAGTAGTGTTATCGCTCGTGTGCAGTCTGGTGCAGATCACAGAGGGAAACTTTGGTCCACATGAAAACCTGTGGTCCCCTGGTCGGGTTTTCTCCCAGTGAGAAAATAAACGAAGAATCCAATCAAGCAGAGACAGGAAGGGACGTAGATCTATGTGGTGAGGATCTGGCTGACTGTCCTGCTGCTCATACTGGAAGCATTCTGGTGAAAACCAACGTAAGCAGACTGCAGAAATGTGTTGTTGCTTTGTGGTTTACTTACAGGGAACGGGTGCCTTTTGGGCTTGTCTAATGGATAAACTGGATTTTCTTCTTCTCTCTTGGTCAGTGGTTGTTTCAGTGAATAGCTCCACCTAGTGAGAATTGTTGTAACTGCATAATATTGTATGGTGGTTCCGTCCACTTGCGTAAAGTGCAGTTCGAAGGCAAAGTGTGGAAGTCCCTCCCCCCTAAACTGACAGATCCTGATTTCATATTTTGAGGATGCTTGTTAAATGTAATGTTTCTCTACTTACCTTAAAATCTTTCCCAGGTATCTGAAGGTTGGGATATATCAGCCTGTAATGGGTTCATTCTGCAACCCCTCTGGTCTGGAAAGGTCATTTGTCTTGTTGTGAGAGACCATTCCCATAATGACAGAAACAGTTAACATGACCTTTGCAACTTCTCTTTCTTTTTCTTAAATAAAAAAGAAAAAAATAAATATCATTAGGAGGTGAGTGACTAATGTTCCAGTAGTCTGCTATCTGAGCTGAGTCACTTGGATGAGTCAGTTCAGGTTTAAGAATGAAGAAAAGCTTTCCGGCCATCAAGTGCTAGTTGGATTCAGCAGGATTAACACCTTTGTGCTTCATGTTCTGCTGCAGATTCTGAGAAGTGATGATGAATCATGCCAGGGCCATCAGTCAGAGCGATGCTGACGATGTGCCACAGAGGCCACAGATAAATGATAACGGAGATTTCTTGGTCAGCCTGATGTTTGGTCTCAGCTTCCACAAACTGCTGGTTTAAAATAAAACATGGACAGACATATTCAGCTTCAGTATCACAGCAGGAATATTATTACCTGCCATGTTCAAATATTTCCGCCACTGGAAGTCAGAGGCGTCTTGGAGGCAATACGGGCTTTCAGGCTGGGGCTTTAAGCTTCACCTCCATCATGTCCTCAGACTTTGTGTCCGTTATACTCTGGAACTGCCTTAAAACCCAGTCACAATATTTCAACATTATTGTAGAGAGATTTAAAAATGACCGCATTGCAGCAATAATTAGCATTAAATGCATATTATGGACTATGCACATGGATAGCCTGGATCAGTACATCAAACTGGCACATTAACTTTTCCAAGAGGAGCTTCATAGATATAATAATCCACCTGATAATCTGAATTTTTATGTTATTTGTTGTTTTTTTATTTAGAAATAAATGAATTTGCACAGACGTTTTATGGCTTTCCCTCCATTGCTGGACCTGGCTGGAGGGAACAGAAAATAATAGACGGCGAGCAGAGAAGAAATGGAAAATAGACAAAAAGAGCAGACAAAGAGATGACACATGGAAACCACAGACAACTTGCTACACCTGTACACAAACATAACAAAGGACATCCCTCCCACAGGTAAACAACAACTGCAAAAGCACCAGTGATGAAATAAATAAATGAGCCACATATTTAAGCAAAAACCAGAAACACACAAAGAAAATGGACTGAAAGTGTGTTTTAGTGACTAAACCTGCAGGACGACACGGTGCAGAATATACGGAGTGAAGAGTGTTGGAAGAAGCGTGATTGTGCCAATGTGGCCCCGCCTACACAAAACCTAGAGGTAGGTGGGGGAGCAGGCAGAGTACAGGCCTCAGGGCCACAAGAGCCTGAAAGCAACCCCCCCACCCCCACAGCCAGATGTCTTCATAAAAGTTTTCCTGATTTATTTTGATTCTTTTACCTCTGCAAATGTATAAAACTGCGCCTCGTCTTTTCAATGTCTTCTGTTGAAAAGACGGAAGTGATGGCATCATGATGGAATAAAAACACAATATACGACATGATGGCGTGCAGGAGTAGGAAGTACACACATCGTTAGCTCCCACATTAGCAGCTAGCGCTAAGAACGCAGTTTTCATCGTCATATTTCCCACATGCATGCAGACATGTCAGATCTAATTATTACAATAATCTGATTAGTTCCATTCTTCAGGTTTTGATGTGAATCAGTTCATTCATATTAACGCTCTCCTCATGGAGCCATTATAGTTTAAAAACATATAAAACAATCCCATCTCTTTTTCTCCGATATGAGGAAATGTTTCAATCCAGGAAAATGACCAGAAAGGAGGATTCCACATAAAAAAGCCCTTTTTAATCATCTTCTTTTAAATACATAAAAAAGATTTAAAACAAATTCATGGACTTTATTATTATAATTAGTATATTATACTTTTTTTGTGGCTGCTTTCAACGTAAACTAGCTTAAAGAGGTCAGTTCCATGTAGAGCATCCTTATTAAAACTCCACCAGATCCGCCTCCACCTACCAGCACAACCATTTCTAATGTGTTAAATAAAAACTAAGAATTTATGCTGATGTGTGCAAGTGACTATATGTTGTGCACAGTGTGAGATTTGCTTGTACCTCATCTTTTTCAGAATTAGTGCTCACATGACACCTGACTGTTTTTCATACAGTCCACGTGTAAGTGTGAAGGTATGTTTTTACACTGAAGCTGTCAGAGATGGACAAGCACGTTTAAAACTTAAATGTTTGCTGAATATTCATTCTGTAGGTGGAATTTGTTGTGTTTTTTTGTCTCTTTTTTATGTCTTGTCCAACATTTAAGCAAGTAGTATAACTATCTGGATGGTGTGTTCTGCTGAGCAAATTTACTTTATACATATACAGGTACATCTCAGAAAATTAGAATATTATGAAAAAGTCCAATATTTTTTGTCAGTCATTTCAGAATGTGAAACCCAGATATTATATAGATTCATTTCACACAGAGTGAAACATTTCAAACATTTATTAATTAAAATGTTGATAATTGTGGCTTATACATAATAAAAACCCAAAATGTCTCTGAAAATTAGAATATTGTAAAAAACGTCAATATTGGAAAGTCATGGTGTCACACCCTGATCAACTAATTACCTCAAAATACCTGCAAAGGTCTCCTAGGCCTTTAAATGGTCTCAGTCTGGGTCAGATGGCGACACAGTCATGGGGAAGACTGCTGACCTGACAGATGTCCAGAAGACCATCATTGACCCTCCACTAGGAGGGAAAGCCATAAAGGTCATTTCTAAAGAAGCTGCTTGTTCAGAGAGCTGGATCCAAGCATGTTAATGGAAAACTGAGTGGAAGGAAAAGATGCACCAGCAGAAGGCAGAACCGCAGCCTGGAGAGGATCACCAAGCAACATCCAGTCAGAAATCTGGGAGCTTCACAAGGAGTGGACTGAAGCTGGACTCATCAAGAGCTGCTACGTTCAGACGGATCCTAGACATGGACTACAGATGTCCCATTCCTCGTGTCGAGCCACTCCTGGACCAGAGACACCGACAGAACCGTCTCACCTGGGCTACGGAGGAAAAGGACTGGATCTCAGGTGGAAGCAGATTCTGCATTTCATGTGGAAACCAAGGTCCCAGAGTCTGGAGGAAGAGTGGAGAGGCCCAGAATCCATGTTGCTGGAAGTCCAGAGTGAAGTTTCCACAGTCAGTGATGGTTTGGGAGCCATGTCATCTGCTGGTGTTGCTCCACTGGGTTTCCTGAAGGTCACAGTCAACACAGCATCTAGCAGGACATTTTAGAGCTCTTCATGCTTCCTTCTGCTGACAAGCTTTATGGAGATGCAGATTTCATTTTCCAGAAGGACTTGGTTCCTGCCTACACTGCCAAAGGTACCAAAAGCTGCTCCAATGACTGTGCTGGATCGGCCAACAGACCCACCTGATCTGAACCCTGTAGAGAACCTGTGGGGTGTTGTCAGGAGGAAGATGAGAGACAGCAGACCCAACTATGTAGACGACCTGAAGGCTGCTATCAAAGCAACCTGGGCTTCCATTACACCTGAGCAGCGCCACACGCTGGTGGCTTCCATTGCCACGCCGTGTTGATGCTGTAATTCATGCAGGAGACCCAACCAGGTACTGAGGCATGGAAATGAACATACTGTTCAGAAGTCTGACTGTTTAAAATATCCTTTTTTTCATTGATCTTGTGTAATATTTTAATTTTCTGAGACGCTGCATTTTGGGTTTTTATCATCTAAAAGTCACAATCATCAACATTTCAATAAATGTTTGAAATGTTTCACGCTATGTGTAATACATCTATATAATATATGGGTTTCATTCTGAAATGAGTGATAAAAATATTGGACTTTTTCATACTGTAATAATCTGAGGTGTACCTGATATTCTGGATTCTTATTTTATTTTTCTATCTATTTTGCATAATTGTTTGTATTACAAAGTTTGTATCGCTGGACTGGACTGGAGAGGATAGAAGAGGGACAGAAAGAGAATAAAAAAGAAGGGAAAACATAAAAGCACCTTGTAGAGAGGAAAAAAGAGAGAGAGAAAGAATGAGAGAGAACAACCTACATACATATCCATATAGATATGCACACATACACACCCACCTATATATACACATTCAGAGGATGTCGACTTTCAGTCACCACAGTCTGCTGTTGTATTTTCATCCTTACAGAGAAGAATTTTGGATGCAGGAGATGCAAGTCAACCAAAAATCCACTGTTGTAAATTAATGACAAACCACTTCTGGTCTTCATTTTATTGATTTTTATAAACCAGCTGCAGTTGTGAGCTTGTCTACGTGTGCGTGCTCCTCCTTGCTGTCCTACACTGGAACAGATGAACGTTTGTAACTTTCTCCTGTTGTTGGCTTCTCCCTTTCTCCTGCCCGTCTATGTGTTTCCCCACCCTCTCTTCTCCTTTTCCACTCCTTCTCTGTGTCCTGTTCTTCTACTTTTCTCTTGTAAGACTTTAATGGTGATTAGTTGTGCCATAGTGAATGTGTCCCTCTGTCTCCTCTCTCACTGGGAGCTCAGCTATTGATTTCCCTCAGCTGAATGCTTTTGATACAGCATGGGAATCTAGTCATGTTATCTTTAGCCGGAACACAGAAATGCGTGAGAGGACTCGTGTTACCAGTGATGGACGGAGCGAGTTGGTTCGCAGCCAGGTTAAAATGTTGAGATAAGTCTGATAATGCAGACAGACATGTGATCTTACATGGAGGAAAAGGAAATGTCGCCATCTGTAAAACACCAGAGATCTGTGTTGTAGTTTTACTGGATTATCAAATTCCACTTCTACACAGATTTCTCTCTTAAGAAGAAATAAATGCATAAGCAGCTTGTAAGCACTTAAAGCCTGAGCTTAGAGCTGTGATTTGTGTGTGCAACCTGGAAAAGGCTGCACAGTGGTGTAGCGGTCAGAACTGTGGTCTCACAACAAGAAGGCTGCTGGTTCAAGCCTCGGCAGGAAGGTTCCATCAGTGGCTTTTCTGTGGGGAATTAGCATGTTCTCCCCATGGATGTGTGGGATACTCCAGCTTCCTCCCACCATCCAAACACATGCATGTTGGGTAAATTGATCACTCCAAACTGTCCCTGTGAACATTTGTCTCTCTGTGTTGGTCCTGCGATGGACTGGTGACCTGTCCAGGTGTTCCTGCCTCCTGCCCAATGACTGCTGGTATAGACTCCTGATTCTGTGTTGTCCTTAACTGGGCTAAGTGGTGAAGAAAATGAATAAATCAAAAGTTGTGCAGGTGGGGCTGAACTTTAGTTTGCAGGTGATTTAGTAAGAGTGATTCCATAAATGGGCGGCAGGTGCAAACATGTTTGAGACTCTGTTTAAATGAAGGTTTTGTGTGTGTCGTGGTTTGCAGCATGGCGAGTTTGGAGGAAACATGACCAACAGCAAAGAAATCTAACTCACACACATTCATGAAAAATTAATAGCATGTTGCAGGTTAGCGCCACCTTTAAATCAGAATGTAGAGAAATGTTGAACAAACCACTGCTGAATAAAAATAGATTTATAAATACACTATTTAGGCTTGGAGTAGTTTCTGTTAGTATTTTAGTACTGCATCTAATACTGCAAGACAGAAACGAATGTCAGAAGAGGGAGACGGGGTTGTGCTGGGAAAAATACCCAAGAAACACAATAACAGCATCTCACCTGTAGATGGCGTGTATTCAGTACCCTTATAATGAACACTGTCCACATCGTCGCATCGCCAGACCGGCACAGGACGTCACTGTATCAGCTGATTGATGCTGATTTTACTAATTTGTAAATTCAGATCAAATCTTTTCAGAGGATAAAAGCTCCATTTAGCTCCGAACCATCTCTTCTTCTATCCTATAAAGTCGGGTTTTTTGCGTTGTGGCGGAGTCGAGCTATGCAGACATGAGCGCGACGGGACTGAGAAGAATAATGAAAGATCTGATTTTGGGCCTCTCTGTGACAAAGTAAACAACTAGTCTTGCTACATGAGCGGGGAAACACGGCCTGTATAGAAACACTCTTTCCTTCTGGTGCAGGACATCAGCGAAGCTCCACAGCTGGAAGTTTGAAAATCAGAAAGTTATGGCCGCTGCTTTTCCAGCCAACCCTGATGCAGACCTCAGCCCATCAAGAGAGGCTCGTTTCAGGATGAGAACCGTCACACGGTGGACCACTGGTTGTTCTGATGAAGACCATGAGGGAAACACCACCTAATCTTCCTCATTCCATCATGTCTGAGCATTTTCTTCCCCCAAAGTTCAGCTGACAGAGAGAGATAAGAATAGATAAATAGAAAAACTGGTATTCTTCCAACATGATCACACATGATCCACATACCATCACATGATCAACTCCCTGGTTTCTCTTCCTGAAAGTCGCCTCCAAACTGTAGAAACCACAGAAAGGAGAGAAATGAGTCTTTCTAGTCAGAGTGAAGAAACAACTCATCATCATCATCATCATCATCATCAACATCGTCAGGGCCATCGCCAAACACTGGGTAGCTTTCAGATAGATAGATAGATAGATAGATAGATAGATAGATAGATAGATAGATAGATGAGCTTGTAATTAAAGAAAAATAAAATAATATATTTGTTAATACTTTGTAAACAAAAATATGTTTGATAAAATATATAAATAAAATGTGAAATAGTCTTAAATATTATATTTATTTTAAAATAATCTACTTATTTATTTTGACAATATTTGGAAGATGAAACTAAAATGAGGCTCAGTCAGTCTTTTAAGCACAGTCTCAGGTAAAATGATGAAATAAACGCTGTAGGGTTGTGCAAAGCACTGGAAAACAACTGCAACAGCTATAAATCTAAAATAAATAAACTAATTTTAATAAGCATCTTAATAAACTATGAGACTGTCCTGAGAGGCAGGTGCAATATTAAAGCCATCTAGTTTTATATTTACCATTAAAATGTGGCGGTGTGTTTAATTAAAGGAAATAAGATGCGGGGCGTGTAATTAGTCCAGAGTGATTCTGAGTGCGCCATAAGGCCATAATTAGTGCTTCACTTTTTCACATCAATATTCTTTTTGCAAGTTTTACAACCACTTTACCCAAAGATTTTAGAAAGTAGCTCTGAGACAAGATGTATAATAGCAGCTGAGTGGCGTGTGGCATCAGTTCAATGACATGTCCGTTACGGTGAAACGACACTTTGCAGGCTAATTTATTTCTTGTCTTTTATTTCTGAGCATGGTGAGGAAGATATTAAAGTCTCCCCAACGTGGGCTCATATTTCATCCCACACCCAGAACTGTGCGGTCTACATGCCTCACGGCTAATAAGGACCGACAGGTTTCCTCCACTCATGGCTGTCTGAGGCTGACCTGGCAGCATGAGAACAACTCATCATCACGGCTCTTCAGCTTCCTGTTAATGGGCATGGCAACATGTCTGTTGTATGAATTTAACCTGTGAATGCTGACATCTTGAGACACTGCAGGTAGAAGATGGAAGCAGAGCTTGAATTTGGCCTGCAGGTTAAATTTAAATCCGATACTCCTGCCTAATGGTGTATAAATAAGAAAGAAGCCTCCTCCTCCGCTGGCAGTCCACAGTCTGCTTGGCAGCAGCAACCCAGCTCATCTAATCCCTGATCATCAAGTTATTTTCGTCTCTTATTATTTAAATGACTTTTTATCCTGAAGTCATCACATGCGCAGAAAACATTCAGTCATCAAGGCTTAATCCAAACAATATCAACACATTGTTGATTTTCTTCAGCATTAAAGCACAAAAAAATACATAAAAAACCTGAAATGAACATGAAATATGGCTTTGACATTTTTTCATGACTAATCCAAGAAATCAAAGCAGAAGACTTAATAATAATTATTAAAAAAAAAAAAAAAAAAAAGGACAAAACAAAAGACATTTTCGACCCCCTTAAACTTGGAATCACCACTTTATATTCTTGTCACGGTGGTTATATGATAAAAATTTTTCATTTATATTTTTTATTCTGTTGCACTACAGCTTAAACTACCATTTGAAAAATCATGATGAGAATCTCTCGTTCCACCACATCCCAAAGCTGCTCTGCTGGATGTAATTTAATCTTGAATTTCGGCAAATTTAGGGGCGTGTCATTTTGATTGACAGGTACTGATCTCCTGCTTCAAGTCTGTAGAACAGAGAACAACCGCGGTTTTTAGCCGCTTAACAACATGGCTTAGCTTTAGCCCGCTTACCTCAGTTAGCTGGTTAGCTCCTGTTATCTCCGGGTTAGCTCGGTTAGCTCTTAGCTACAGAAAGCTCAGAGTTCGCTCGATGTCAATCATCCACCATGACGCTCACAGCCCCCCTCTCAGCTCCACCTCTTTGCCCATATTTGTATTTTCCGGGTGAGACGACACGCATGACCCTGCCAAGATGGTGATGGTAGGAACCGCCCACCGAGCTTCAATTCAGCTCTTCAGAAACCTACGGGTGACGTCACAGAGACTCTTTTATATCCAGTCTATGGTGAATACTTACTGAGACCAACAAGTTGCCGCGCTCAGTGACTTTAATCTTCTTTCTGTTTTCTAATTCTGATGCTCAGTTGAAATTCAGCAAGATGCGCTGATGAAATAAAGAGTCCATCACAGGTCAAGTAGCCATCAGCTCTCTTCTGCTGGGAGGTTATTGATGAGTGACTAATCAAAGGCAAGCCCATTGATTAACTGGTATCTGTGACAGAACCACTAAAAATAACATCTGAATAAGCCACACACCAATAGGCTGAAAGAATAAAGATAGAATAACTCAATCATATAATGGTCCTCACTGTATCCCAAACTTCAACGCAAAAGAAAGACGTTGTATTTTTCTGCATTGACATATAAAGTCACAAACAACACATCAATTTTATTTTATCCCTTTAAGTCTAAAATGATTCCAAACCCTGGTAAAATATGCAGAACCTGTTGAACTTTCAGCAGCTTCAGATACAAATCCTCCCGCTGTGTGTTACAGCAGGGGTGTGGATGAGCATGCCAGTCACAAATGCACAGACATGAAAGCAACATTGTTAAACAGGTTAGATGAGATCTGGGAAGAGAGGACGGGCTAGACTGATGTCAGTACAGAGAGAGAGAGAGAGAGAGACAGGAGCTAGCAGCTGCGTAGCTCAGCTAAAACACAGCTTAGGTATCCTGACAGGTGTAAAGGTGAGCTCTGAGGGCAAGTAGTTACGGTAGACAGTTAAAGCTAAAGGTAAAGGTGTAAACTAGCAGTGTGGCGATTACCCAGCATGCTTTGTGCTCAGGTAGTGTCAGGTAAACAAGGAGGCTCCTCTCCCTGTCTGCTTTAACGTTGTTGCAGGAAAAAAAAACAGGCAGTGTCAGTAAAGTAGAGAAGAAGCTCTTCGATCAGCCTCTAGCATCTGCTGCCCCTCACTGACACACACACACACACACACAGAAGGACACTGAGGCAACTACTGGGGGCTCAACCAACTCAGCATTGCAAGGTAAATGCACAGTTTGCTTCCAGGCTTTAGACTTGACGTGGGTGTGTGAATGTGTCTGCATGCTCTGGATTTTCCCTGATTTGTGTGGTTGGAAGCTTCTTCCTCTCCTCATCCATCTGGGTGTGTGACACGATGCTGATCCTGCTGTGGTCAAACACTCTTTGTGGTGGTGCACGTGTGCCTCTGAGAGTCAGAAATAAGTACAGAAACAAGTTTACAATAACTTTCATCCACATGATAAGCAGTGGTGGCGAAACAGATGGACAGGAATGATGATGCTCTATGTTCACACTGGAACTGGCTCATAATCCAGTATCATCCAGTATCATCCAGTATCATCCAGTATCATCCAGTATCATCCAGTGTGAGTTAGAAAGTGGAAAGCAAAAGTGAAACCTGTTTCCAGTAGAAGTTGAGCAGCTTTATTTGGCTGGCATGTAAGAAGGAAGTGATAAAAAGGTGTGTGTGTGAACAGGTTACCATGTGACACACCACACCAGGTGAACCCTGGTAACCTGCATGTAGGTGAGCATCGTCTTTCGTAACGTTTTATGCAAACAAGAAGAGTAAAAGGAGCTGGAAGACAGTGTTTCATCCTCACCGTGGGTTTGTATTACTGTGTTTGGGCATGTAATGGGTAGTGTGTACACACCAGATGCACACACACACACACACACACAGAGCTGCGGGTTGGTATTTAACAGGTGTCGGGTAATGACGTATGTACTTTACCTCTCCATGCAGGAGAGATGCAGGTTGTTTTACATGTTCAACCGCAACACAAGCAACCAGAACAGCAGTGTTCACAAGCTGAGTGAATTCCTCTCTGACATGTTTATACTCGAGGCTTCTGGTGACTTGGCTTTCTGAAAGAAGAGATTTTTTTACAACAAGGACTCTGGACTTCTGTCTCTTTTACCAAGGACAGCAGTGGAACCTGAAGAGGTGGTGTGGCCAATCAGCTTGCAGAGTCTTAGAGCCAAACGGTTGTTTAGCAGCGTACTGTTAGGGTTACCGCTGTGTGAATGTGTGTTTGCTTGCCAGAGACACACATCAGGTCTGCAGAAGAGAAAAGCAGCTTGTGAATTATCACCAACACCAAAACAATTCCACAGTGACCCACTCCAGGGACTGTTTTACCAAAACATCTCCTTGCATAACGCAGTTCATGCAGAAATTCTGGCTTTGTTCACGGTGCTGTATGTGTTCGCTGCTTTGGATGCAGTTAGAAATGTTTACTCACTGGGAGATATCTAATCTCTGAACCCAAGCCAAGAGCATTAAAGTTTATTTTCCTGACATAACAAAGCTCCTCCTGAGGCACAGAAAATAATACCCAGTTGGTTTTACACACGGAGAATCCCTCCCACAGGGAAGTTGTCTCCATGTGGATAGTGGGCAGCATTAACGTTCCACTTAAAGGAGGAAAAGAAAATATTTATTCATTTATTTTCTATAGCAAACACTTACTTTCTCCTATCATGAGCATTATAACTAATATATCTATCAGAAAAGTTATCTGATCATGTTTATGTCAGAGACCAGATCTACTTAAAGATAAAGATCTATTTTAGATGGATAAAGATTTTTTTAACAATGTTTTATGATATTTTTGATGCTAGACCTGTGAGATAAAACAACAACAGTGACAGCTGTGTAACAGGGCAGACCAGCTTCTGATGGTGAACAATTCAGAATACACTCCATCAAGTCCAGTCATAAAGTCCTGCTGAAATCTTATCTTCAAATGACATTTCTTTTCTCCTACACAGGGAATCTTCATGTCCTGAGTCAGCGAAAAATCCACGTTAACGTGTTATAGTGGCATTAAAATCCTGCGTTTTGCCTGTTGCAGCAGGAAAACACACCTGATGCTGGAAATCTGATCATTTCCACTCACACCGCTTCACACATCTATCCTGTTATCTTCTTACCTTCCAAGTAATTGATCATCCTTCTTTGTCATTTACATGACCGTTTGGACACGCGTTGCCATTTTATTCATTAGGGAAGTGTGTGACTATATTTGCTTTTATAACTGTTTAAGTTGAGATTTACTAGAAATATCTGAACTGCTATCCTAAAGAAAATTCTGAAGAGAAAACTTGTGTTAAAATTCAGTTCAGGTGCAAATCAGGATTTTTTAATAGCATCAACTCACAATAAAGTTACTTCAAGGTACTTTGCAGACATAATTCCAGTGAATTCACTATGAACCCATTTGTAAACATCCAGATTAGTTCATATAAACCAGTTGAAAATGAATCCCTTGCCTTAGCACTCCCACAGATTGTATTGGGAGAGGTGGCCTGCCCCCACCGGTTAGAGTGGAAAAGACAAGAAAGATTTATCCAGAGAGACCAGCTGAGAGGGAAGAGAAAAAACAGTTCATGGGTCAGAAATGTAGACATGGAAAACAAAGAGCAGAGAGATGAAACTGGAAGGAAGAACCCAGTGCATCATGGGATGCATGAAAAGCTCAATGGTTGCCCAGTACTAGTAACTTCATTTACTGTAATTACAGCATAAATATGATGAGTATCCCAGTGTTCCTGAGCATCTGCAGGACTGGAGAGAAAGCAGGTACCAGCTCACAGAGTTTCACGTCTCAGATGCTTCTTTTCGTTGAGGTGGAAACAGAAACGACGTCAGTCCTCTGACGGTCGGGGTTGGAACCGTCACAGGGAATCCAGCCAATGAACATCTGTCCATTAACACCCTCCCAGAGTTAAAATCTGGATACGTCATGGAGCCACTAAACATCTGGCAGAAGTTCTCCAGAAAGAAAACGTGGACATGTTTCCATCACAACTAAAGTCTCCCACGTCAGTCTGATGAGTCTGATGCCTGGCTGAAAAGCATGACGGTAAAGACACCAGAACCAGAACAGGAATGTTCAGAAAAGCACCACACGCGTTTTGCTTATGGGATTCTGCAAAATGTTTCTGCAGGCAGCCATGTTTGCTTTTTATTCATCTGAAGATGAATAAACTCCTGTCCTGTCCCGTGTTAACATGTTTGAGTTGTACTGATGAAGTAAAACTTGCAACACGACCCCTTTTCTCAGTTTCTACAAGGTTATTGTGGATAACTCTGTTGTTCGCAGGAGATAAATTCAGTTTGGAGTCATAAAGGTCGATTTTCAACCTGCTGCTCTTTGATTTTCCTCCGTCCTGGCTGGCCTTTTCCCTCCTCTTATTATCGCCGGACATTCTTGCCTGAAAGCAGACATGGTATCACCTGTCGCCTGTTGGCTTTCTCTTCTGCAACACGATCTGAGATGTCTCTCAAGCAACAAAAGGAACCAGAGGAAAAGAAAGGGTGGGTGGCAGGAGAAAAGAAGGGAGGGGAGCCTGGCGAGGGTGGGAGGCTGGTCTCACAGAGTCCTGCATTTTCTTTGTTATCTGCTCTGAATATGGGAGGAAAGTCTCCCGTCTTCTGTATTATCGCCAAGCACTGATAAGGACGTCTCTGACGACTTTTTCTGCACAAAAGCCGGCTGATACCTCAGGGCTGTGGTGGTGGTGGTGGTGTGTGTGTGTGTGTGTGTGTGTGTGTGTGTGAAAGAGAGATGCGTTTTGATGACTAAAACACCACAGAACATCTTATCCACTCATCATTTTATTCTGTTATGAGATGATAACGTTGTAACGATTTTGTTGATACTGGCTGGATCTCTGTGCAACGGAACCTTAATAACCTTTCAAGATGGCGTTCAGGCACGCTGAAATTCTTTTTCCTAAATCAGATGGCAACGTTTAATGGCATGAAGATACAAACTTGTATATTTTTTATCTCCGTGTGTTGCAGAGGGAGCTTAAAGGGGAACCAGTTGTCTTTGAATGCTTCATCATGTGGTTTGCTTTTCAGAATCCATTAGACTGACCCATAGACTGGATATAAAAGATGGGTGGAGATGACGTCACCCGTAGGTTTCTGAAGAGCTGAATTGAAGCTCAGTGGATGGTTCCTACCATCACCATGTTGGCAGCGTCATGCGTGTCGTCTCGCCCGGAAAATACAAATATGGGCAAAGAGGTGGAGCTGAGAGGGGGGCTGTGAGTGTCATGGTGGATGATTGACATCGAGCAAACTCCTAGCTCACTGTAGCTAAGAGCTAACCAAGCTAACCCAGAGATAACGGGAGCTAACCAGCTAACGGAGGTAAGCGGGCTAAAGCTAAGTCACGTTGTTAACTGGCTAAAAACCGCGGTTGTTCTACGTTCTTCTGACTTGAAGCCGGAGATCGGTACCTGTCAATCAAAAGGACACGCCCCTAAATTTGCCGAACTCGGAGACTAAATTACTTTTAAACGGGCGAGTTAGAAAAAAATTCACTCCACCCACAGTTGTCATGAAGGTAAACCTGACATATAAACCGAAAATAGATTTTTGAACCAGGCTGTAAACATGTTTATTTCTGCTGTAAACATGTTTATTTCTGCTGTAAACATGTTTATTTCTGCTGTAAACATGTTTATTTCTGCTGTGAAGCTGGCCTTTTTAACATGGGAGTCTATTGGGATTCGCTCTGTTTTGCAGCCACTAGTGGATGAAGCGGGAACTGCAGGTTTGTGCACTTCCGCATAGGCTTCACATTTTAGTGCCGGAGGTTGCCGCTTGGATTGACCTATGGGACATACAGGATGTCCTGATCAAGCTTTTTTGTGCTTTTCACCGATCCAAGTAATTAAAGAGAACGTCATTCAGGCTGATAAGTTTATTTTCCATCAACAGCTGCACGACTCACTAGACAGGAAAGTGAACCAATTAAAAAAAAAAAATAGACAAAGTAAAACTTTTTACAAATTTTAATGTGTTTCGAAAAAACTGCAGAGAACAGAATTAATGTTTCTCGTCATGAGCTATTTCCATGTGATGGAGCCTTTATGTCTGGCCTGCGCATCTTTTATGTACATATTCTGGTTCTTTTCTAGGCCTGTTGCAGATACGTAGACAGGTGCAATATCACTGGGAACCACAGGGGGGAGCGCTGTGCTGTTTAGCTTATCTGCGACCAGCAGAAAGAACAAAGAAGAAGCACCTGTTCTGTATTTAATGGTCACACAGACCGCCACCATCCATCCAGACCCGACAGTAGAAACAGATTAGAAGGGGAGCATTACACCTTTCCGGGGGAACTTTTTTAACCTTCATGAAATCTGCCTCAGGCTGAACTGTGGCTGTGGTTGGGAGAGCAGATTGGGGTTTGTGGAAAAAAACGCTGTATGAGCAGTCTGTGATATTCAATGCTAAATTATGATATAAAACTTGATTAAGATAATGTATTGCCATAAGTATTTTCTAAAAAACATAAAAAATACTGGCCCTGTGTTGGACTGGCGAGCTGTCCAGGGTGTACCCTGCCTTTCACCCAAAGACTGCTGGGATAGGCTCCAGCTTCCCTGCGACCTTCCATCGGATTAAGCAGTTAGGATGATGAATGAATGAATGATAAAAATACTGTAACTTTCACGTCAGTTTTGACCAAACCTGTTTCTGTTCAGTGTTTGTTCCTGTATGCTGAGCTGATGTCAGCTTGCAGCTCCCTGCTTCGCCTAGTTTACATTTATGTTTCTGCATTTTTCACTTCTACTAGATACTGCACACTCATATCCAGTAAATGTCCTAAATGTACAAATCAAAATATGTTTTACATTAAATAAGAAGTCATCATTGACTTTATAGATTTCTATTTTAAACATCGTAAAGTAGATTTAGTTTTTATCAATCAGCTGTTTCTCATGCAGTCCTCCTCAGCCTACCAAACACTCACTTTTGTCACTCTTGGTTTATTTTCTCTCCCCTGAAAGCATTCCTCTCTTTCTTGCAGCTTTTCTCAGTCTGTCTGTAAAGGCTGAGCTGCAGGCTGCAGGTAGAAAGCAGCAAATGAACTCTGAAATACCGACTCCTTGGTAAAACACACTCGGCATGACCTTTAGTTAACGGACAAATTGAGCTGAGCCCAGACAACACGTCTGACTCTTGAGTGAGCACTGCTGGCTACTGGGAGCAGGTGTGTGTGTTACTATAAAGTTGGTTGTTGTATTGAATGGAAGTATTGATGTTGGCAGCAAATGTAGCTTTTTTCAGTGAAACGTATGCATATGTGATGAATGTGTTTTTGATGGTGTGGGAAAATATTCAGCCTTTTGTGTCGCCAGAAAATGAGTTGTTCGTTTATTATCTTCAAGCGACTTTCAGACATTTGCAGTAGCCAGTGACCTTTATTTCTGATTAAGTTTGCTTCCACGCGAGTGTGTGAGAGAATGAGTAAAACAAAGAGCGAGGGAGATAGTTTTCGAGGAAGAAAGAGATGACTATGTGACCGTACCAAGCGAAGCTTCATAGCGTCATGCAGCTTGTTAGCTCCTGCATCAATCAGCCGGGCGGATTCCAGGTCCAGGTTCACGTCTAATATTCACCGCACCAGCTATCCAACGCTTTTCTTTGTCTTTACATGCAATAAATAAAACTGTAATGATGGAGTTTTCTCATGCCTGTCAACTCTAATACCTCATTACAAAGTTTTCCAGATAAATGAGTCGGACATGCTGAAAAGAGGCTTTTCATTATTGCTGCTTATTGAAGTGAACATTGTTTTCTGCAGCTTTTTTTGATTTTGACATAAAGCACCAGCATGAACATGGCTGTTTATATGCATTCCCTCTGATGAAACAGAAAGAAAGGCTTAACTGTGGTATCATATGGTTGTATGTGTTAGACCTCCCCTGGCGACAACCACAGCACGAGTCTGCACACCCTGCTCAGCAGAAAATCTTATGAATTGTGCTAATTATCCTTCTGTAGCTCTTGCAGACCTCTGCCAGGCCTGGTGGAGAGAAAATGTGGTGGTGTTTATGGCCGGAGGCTCCGGATGCTGCTGCTGCTGCTGAGTGTGACCACAGCTCTGTTCTGGTTGAACTTCCGGTTGTCACACGTTGCTTCATAAAGGTTACAGCATTGCAGGAGACACGTCTGTGCAGTGAACTGAACTGGTTGAGTGTGAAACTGGAGTTACTCTCTGAACTGCTGCTGTGTACTCATATCACATTTATCAGATCTGTTAGAGACAATGTGGGTTCAAGTCATGCATGCATTTAATGTTTGTTCATTCATTTGTTCCCACAAATAAAGGCAAAGCAATCCCTGTGTGCAAAGCGTTTAGCTCAAACTGCTGCTGGACCTGCCACCACATAACAGACTGTCAGAATGAGCAGTAAAAGTAAAAGTAACACATCTGTACTTCTTTCTGTTCTCTCTTAACTGCAATGATATTCCATCTCCTCTGGTCTGATCCCGCAGACTGAAAACGACAATGTCTGCTCTCTTTTATCCTGGACTAAAGTTTATTTAGCAATTCATCATGTTAAAGTCATCTGTAGCTGCTTTTCAGATAAATCTCTTTTTTGCTTTTAAGAATGAGATGTAACTTCGCATTTTTATTAGAATTTGATAGAATTTAGAATTCCATCCCCTAGCATTTGCTATTAATTATTTTTTTTAAAAATTGAGTGAAAACAACATTTATATCTGGATTGAGTTATTATCAAGTTGGTTTCACAGTCCTCTTTTATTTAATCACATTTATCAAGTAATTGTTGCTATAATGTGTTGGAGGCTTGAAGCTGGTTGGAGCAGGATGACAATGAAGAGGCTTCTCTGTCTGGAAAAATGAGCATGACATTCTGTTCTGTCTTCAAAGTTTCATTTAGTTACTTAAAACAACAAAACATTTTTCTTTACAGTTTTGGTGTGCCTCTTTATTTTTATGTTAACCTACACGTACAAGTAGAAACTTTTAAGTTCCAGTCAGCATACAAACATGATGTTTCCATGCAGACATGATGTTTCCATGCAGACGTGATGCTTCCATGCAGACGTGACGTTTCCATGCAGACGTGATGTTTCCATGCAGACGTGATGTTTCCATGCAGACGTGATGTTTCCATACAGACGTGATGTTTCCACGCAGACGTGATGTTTCCAGGCAGACATGATGTTTCCATGTAGACGTGATGTTTCCATACAGACGTGATGTTTCCATGCAGACGTGATGTTTCCATGCAGACATGTTTGCATGCAGAAGTGATGTTTCCATGCAGACATGTTTGCATGCAGACATGATGTTTCCATGCAGACGTGATGTTTCCATGCAGACATGTTTCCATGCAGACGTGTTTACATGCAGATGTTATGTTTCCATGCAGACATGTTTGCATGCAGACATGATGTTTCCATGCAGACGTGATGTTTCTATGCAGCCGTGATGTTTCCATGCAGACATGTTTCCATGCAGACGTGTTTACATGCAGATGTTATGTTTCCACACAGACGTGATGTTTCCATACAGACGTGATGTTTCCATACAGACATGATGTTTCCATACAGACGTTATGTTTCCATGCAGACGTGATGTTTCCATGCAGACGTGATGTTTCCATGCAGACGCGATGTTTCCATGCAGACATGTTTCCATGGTGTTTCCATGCAGATGTGATGTTTCCATACAGACGTGATGTTTCCATACAGACATGATGTTTCCATGCAGACGTGATGTTTACATGTAGACGTGATGTTTCCATGCAGACATGTTTCCATGCAGACGTGATATTTCCATACAGATGTGATGTTTCCATGCAGACATGTTTCCATACAGACGTGATGTTTCCATGCAGACGTGATGATTCCATGCAGACGTGATGTTTCCATGCAGACATGATGTTTCCATGCAGACATGTTTCCATGCAGACATGATGTTTCCACGCAGGCGTGAAGTTTCCATGCAGACATGATGTTTCCATGCAGACATGTTTCCATGCAGACGTGTTTACATGCAGATGTTATGTTTCCACGCAGACGTGATGTTTCCATGCAGACGTGATGTTTCCATACAGACGTGATGTTTCCATACAGATGTGATGTTTCCATGCAGATGTGATGTTTCCATGCAGACATGTTTCCATGCAGACGTGATGTTTCCATGCAGATGTGATGTTTCCATGCAGACGTGATGTTTCCATGCAGACATGTTTCCATGCAGACATGTTTCCATGCAGACGTGATGTTTCCATGCAGACGTGATGTTTCCATGCAGACATGTTTCCATGGTGTTTCCATGCAGATGTGATGTTTCCACGCAGACGTGATGTTTCCATACAGACATGATGTTTCCATGCAGACGTGATGTTTACATGTAGACGTGATGTTTCCATGCAGACATGTTTCCATGCAGACGTGATGTTTCCATACAGACGTGAAGTTTCCATGCAGACATGATGTTTCCATGCAGACGTGATGTTTACATGCAGATATGTTTCCATGCAGACGTGATGTTTCCATGCAGACGTGATGTTTCCATACAGACGTGATGTTTCCACGCAGACGTGATGTTTACATGCAGACGTGATGTTTCCATACAGACATGATGTTTCCATGCAGACATGTTTGCATGCAGACATGATGTTTCCATGCAGACATGTTTCCATGCAGACATGTTTCCATGCAGACATGATGTTTCCATGCAGACGTGATGTTTCCATGCAGACGTGTTTACATGCAGATGTTATGTTTCCACGCAGACATGATTTTTCCATACAGACATGATGTTTCCATACAGACATAATGTTTCCATGCAGACGTGATGTTTCCATGCAGACATGTTTCTATGCAGACGTGATGTTTCCATGCAGACATGTTTCCATGCAGACGTGTTTACATACAGATGTTATGTTTCCACGCAGACGTGATGTTTCCATACAGACATGATGTTTCCATACAGACGTAATGTTTCCATGCAGACATGATGTTTCCATGCAGACATGTTTCCATGCAGACGTGATGTTTCCATGTAGACATGTTTCCATGCAGACATGTTTCCATGCAGACGTGATGTTTCCATGCAGACGTGATGTTTCCATGCAGACGTGATGTTTCCATGCAGACGTAACATTTCCATGCAGACGTGACGTTTCCATGCAGACGTGATGTTTCCATGCAGAAGTAACATTTCCATGCAGACGTGATGTTTCCATGCAGATGTGATGTTTCCATGTAGACGTGACTTTTTCAGCATCAGCTGTCAGATTTTGAGTCTAAAATGATGTAAAATGAATGTATGAATAGATAAAGCAGCATAAAGAGCAACCAGAAGTTTGTAGAAATAACACACAGATCAGCAGTTACCAAGCCTTTTCTCATTTGCACATCATTCTGTCACGTTGTGGCTTTCAGGAGAAAAAAAATAAAGACATGAATAAATCCTTTTAACCTATGTAGAACCACACCGCGGTCTAATTTACTGGAAACAGCTGTAATAGAAGAACAAACAGAGAATTCTAGTGTAAACAAACCTGATGGTCACCTTACAAATTTAATTTTCTACCACTCAGTAATTTCTAAATCAGAAGAAATGTGTTGGTATCAAACACTGATCAGTTTGTTCCGAGGAGTCCTGTCTTCCAGCATCTAACTTCTTTTTGTGGTAAATACACTTTATTGAGCAACACAGTGAAAGAAACTACAGGCAGACACAAGAAGCATTGTTTCCATCTGACTGTCAGATTATGTGTTGTTGTGCACGCTGCCTGGAACCATGATCTGATTGAACATGATAGATCAGAATCTTCTGACTGAAATGCTCACATGAAGCATTTTAATTCCACTCAGAACCTGTGTGTCCATGGGAACATCTTTCTTCACTTTATGATACTCAGCTGTTTAAGATTAAACTTTTCTTTCATTTTTAACTGGAGCAGATAATGAAAGGAAGCAGTCCAAAGGTCCTTTGTCTGCTTTTCTGTGTATTCTTGAATTAAATAATCATTGTAGCTGAAGGAAAGATAAGATAGGGCAGCAGATGGCTTGGCATCCAGGACACAAAGGCTGGGTTCAACAAACAACAGCCTGGTATAGAAAAGGAAAATGCAATCCACACATGTACTCTGACACGCATACACTCACCGAAGACCACTTTATGTCCATTTTCCTCCCCACAAGTGTCTCTTCCTCATCAATTTAATAAATTCATCAGGGATCTGTCCCTGACTTTGTGAAAGCAGCTGCATTATGCTTCTCTCAGTGCTGAAAAGGAGCAGAATAAATAAACCTACTGATGGTAATGGCAGTGCTCATGGGGTGTATGAGCGCTATATGTGTGTGAAAGCTGGCACGTGTGAACACTGAGGCCTGGCTGAATAATATTTATCCCTTTATTCTTGCTTTGATAGCTCCTGTTATGGTTCTTAAGCTTTGTATTTAGTTTTAATTAAACTGTTTTTAAATCTGCATGATTTTCTTCACCTCATCAGAGCCTTTATGATGCATTTGGAAATCAGTAAAGTAACCCTAGTAATACAGTAGTGTAGTAATCCTAGGAATGAGCAAAGTAGTCCCAGAGATGAGTAAAGTCATCCTAAGAATAATTAAGATTACCGTAGGAATGGGCAAAGCAATACTAAAATAGAGTAAAGTAAGCCTAGCAGTCAGTAAAATAATCCAAGAAATACGTAAAACAATAGTAGGAATGAATAAAATACTACAAAGAATGAGTAAAATGAGCCTAGAAATGAGTAAAGTAATTCTGAGTTACTAATGAGAACATTAATCGTAAGAATTAGTTAAACAATCCTACATAAAGTAACCCTTGGTATGAATAAAGTAATCTTAGCAATAATTAATCCTAGTAATGAGTAAAGTATTTGTATGCAAAGGGAGTTTTGCTTCTGGACAAATTTGGGAAAGTACCAATCAGAAACGGTGATGAGTCAACAGGAGAGACTGGTACTAAAACAAGAGAAGAAAATAAAGACAACAGCATGGAGTATATTTATCCCAGCTTGACCAGGTAATGGTGGAGTACTAGTAACAACCCATGGTGCACTCTCAAAAATAGAGGTACAAGATAAGGACATTTCTGTACCTATAGGTACATTTTAAAGAAATGTTCTCTCAAAAGTACAATACTGGTCTTTAAGAGACCAGAAGCACCTTCAGAGTATGAAAAAGGGTTCAAAGTGACATAAAGTACAAATTTGTACCATTTCAACCATAAGGGTACCTGCAGCATTGAAAAATGTAATGTTAATGGCTGTAATGTTACAAACTAGAGCAGAGTTGAGTGATGACAATAGTACTACTTAACAGTCATTTACTACACCAGACAATGAAGGTCAGATGCTGCAAACTAAGTGTATGGCGGGTCAGTATTTTGAGTTTTTGAAGATTATTTCTAGATTAAAGATAAAATAATATTGCTAAGTGGCATGGACCAGGCCTAATGCTGTGATAAACATAAAAAACATGACTTGATAAGGTGAGGTTGAACTTGATAAGGTACAAAAATAGACCATAACTGAAGGGTACAGAAATGTCTCTTAAAAGAGTACACCCCCAGCGACAAGCATTTGTACCTTTATAGGTACAAGCTGGTACCTCTGTTTTTGAGTGTGTGGGTGATGAAGAGACCACAGTGTGCTTTACTAAAATGTTATCATCAGATTTTATAAAATATGAAGCCAAACAAGGACTCTTCATCCTGAACACAAAGAAAAGCCTGTAGGTTACTTTGGAAATAAACAACCTGACTATGACACACAGAGAGGTGTTTTCCTAAAGCAGCTTCTTCTCATCAGAAACTCGGCTCATCTGGAGGATTCTGCAGAACTTCCTGCTTTAAAACGTCTCACACTGAAGCAGAACAATGGATACTGACACCGACACGGCTTTCACTTCACTCAACTGCAATACAATAAACTCATGACGCGTTTCTTGGGGTGGGGGTGGGGATGGGGGGGGGGGGGGGGGGGGGGGGGGGGGCTTGGCTATATAGCCATGATGAAAAGGGGGCCCTTCAGAACATGTTTGGGAACCACTGGGTTAACGGATGATCAGCACTCTGTGACTAAGTACGGACACCTGCCAGCCGACGCTCAGCACACACACACACACACACACACACACACACACACATTCTTGCCGCCGTTCGTGCCACTGCTTGGTCGAACCCGAGGCAACTCCCAATCTACAGTTTAAAAGGCGACTTGAGCAGCATGTGGGAAGGAAGGCAGCCTCACGTGGTCGAGCGACGACAAGCCAACTGTTTATCTGTTGTTGCGTTTCCACCACCGAGATAATTAATTTGGTGCTCAAATGTAAAGTTTAGTTGTTTTTTTTTTTCATTTATAAAATGAAAAATGAGGAAGTTGTCTAAAGGGATTTATGTGTGGAAATTAGAGTTCTGTGTGAGGGGAGGGGCTTAGAGGATGATCCCGTTCAGAGAGCAGGGGTTATCGGGAGAGGTGGCGGTTGGGTCTGGGTCTTGGATTCTTTATACATTTAGATGTTCTAGAAAACACTGATGAGAAAATCTTTGTAAATAAATATGCACTGGAATCTTGGAGCATGTTTGCTCCATGTGGGTTCACACTCAGCCCAGCTGAGGAACAACAGAGCAACTGATCCTGGAGCTCTGTGAAAACCCGTCAGAGTTGTGTACACGCATGTAGAACCAGAACAGCTCATGTATGACACCGGATCCCCCCCAGGTGTTTGTGTTCTCATCATCTTGGTGTTGGGGTGGGGGGGTCTGCTGTGGGTAGCAAATGGATATGTGACTGTCTGACAAGCCGTCACAAAACTTGGCTGAGCTGTGATGTTTTTATAAAGATAAGTAGCAGGACTTTTGCCATGACTAAACACGCTCACATCTTTACATTCGGCATCCTCGACAATCTGCCCAGATGATAAACACATTTTTCAAACATTAAAAAAATATATATTTTATTTGAACCCTGCTTGCCATTCACACTGACCCACCTCCCTGCTAAATGCCACATCCCGGCACGCGTCGCTTTACTGCTTTTACTGAAAGTCTCTCTATGATGCACATTTCAGTCTAATTTACTTTAATGTGAAAGTCCAGGAGGACAAGAAATAATCCAACATTTTCCACAAACCCCTTCATTCATGTTGTATTGATCCTCTCAGATCAGCTTCTGCCAGAAAAGAGCCAACAGAGAAAGCTCCGCCTCCCGCCTGAGGCAGCTTCTGATTGGTCAACTGCTGGAGTAGTTCTCCTGAGCAGTGAAGGTGGGTGTGGCTTTCTTATCATGAACGCGCACAACATCGAGAAGATGACCAATCACTGAGTCCATCCTCCGGGACGTCACTAACATTTTCAAAGTAGAAAAAAATATGTAAAACTTCTAGTTTCTGTTGCCATGGAAACCAAACGTAGAGCGTGCTGGAAACTCAAGCATGCGTTAAGGTGATAACAAACAGCGTTGTTCACATGTCTGATGAATATTCATCACTATAACACTGTAGAAAGCTCAGAAAACTAGAAAACTTCCCAAACAGTTTGAATCTGATGTTTTACATCAGTGATGAAATATTCACATGAGTTCACAGAATATTGTTCGTTATTCATGATACACATAATAATGTTAAGCAGGTCAAAGCAACAGACTTGAAAATAACAAATAAAACAATAAAACTCCATTAGACATAAAACCGGAAGTTCCACCTTTTCTTCCACTTGGGTCCCAAAGAGTCTTGTTGTTCTTCATTCTCCCCACTCATCATCTGTGTTCTTTCATCTGAGATCTGTCCTGCGGCAAGTCCAGGACCCCTTGCATCTGATGTGTTGATTATGTTGTTGGCGGGCTCAGCAGTCCATGTTTTCATACCTTGAGTTCATGTTGTTTGTCATTGTGTGAGCTTTCCTGTGACATGTGCACGTTCAGATGTGTGTGTGTGTGTGTGTGTGTGTGTATACATGTGGGGCTGAAAAGCGTGCAGTATGATGACATGTTTTGCCCACAGCTGTCGACATGCTGTTTAATCAGCACCTGTACTTCTGTGTGGGAGTCACAGGTCAGGGACTGCAGGAATAAGCGGCTCTCTGCTCCACCAGGTGACATAAGCAGTGGATTAGGATTTGGTCTTCACAAACACAACCACTGACCCGACTACCTCTCATCTCCTCTAATAAATGATCTACATTCACCCTGGTCTCTTCTGGAAGAACTGGAACTGGTTTTAAACAGGCAGAAATCAGACCAGACTGGTTTAATACAGGTGGTAAACCATGAGAAAATAAGTGTGATGAAACGCCTGATATCCTGTCAGGAATAATAACGAACCAGCAACCTCCTGATGCTCTTCCTGATGAGGATGTTTCCAGCAGAGTTCCCTGTCGGTCCTTCAGAGCCACAGGTTTTTCTATTTTCCCTGCTTCACCACAGCTGACTTGAATTGGAGGAAAAGGATATATGTCACTTAAATGAGTAAAAATAGACAAGGATGATTTCTATTGTTTTCTATTGTTCTGGATAGAAAATAAATTAAATGTATTATTCAAGATGTGAGGAAAGTTTACAATATTAATATATGTGTCATGATGGATGGATGGATGGATGGATGGATGGATGGATGGATGGATGGATGGATAGATAGATAGATAGATAGATAGATAGATAGATAGATAGATAGATAGATAGATAGATAGATAGATAGATAGATAGATAGATGGATAGATAGATAGATGGATAGATAGATGGATAGATAGATAGATAGATGGATAGATAGATAGATAGATAGATAGATAGATAGATAGATAGATAGATAGATAGATAGATGGATAGATAGATAGATGGATAGATAGATGGATAGATAGATAGATAGATGGATAGATAGATAGATGGATAGATAGATGGATAGATAGATAGATAGATGGATAGATAGATAGATAGATGGATAGATGGCCCTGGTGGGCCACAGCTCCAGGTGAGCAGCAGCCAGCTTTCCTCTGCCTCCTTCTGGGCAGCCATGTAGCCGTTCCTGTGATGGGCGGTCTCGGCTGTGCGCTCTCTGTGGGCTGCTGGTTGCATTCGGATGATCACTCAACACACACATATAGACACACACACACGAACACAAACACACACACATACAACAGACATACTAGTTGCGGCTCTGGTCATCATGATTCATGGTTTTTCCTCCTCATGATGTCCTCTGCTGGGTTTTCTCCGAAGCTTTATGTTTCTCTGAAGGTGCAGAAGGTGTTCAGTGTGTCTGATGAGGATTCGTCGCAGTTGTCTCTACTTTTTGTTTAGTTCAGAATCAGATTTATTTTCACTGAGCCAGCATCCCAGCATGATGAGATTAATTCCTGTACAACCTGTCCAATAGACAACACAACATAGATATAAGAGAAACAGAACCAGGCAGGCAGCAGGACCACCTTGTGTTCGCACTGCTCTACTTAAATGAATCAAACCTTTTAAATCCAGCATTCCTCTTCGTGCCAGAGGTGACGCTGCATCAAGGATGACAGAAGAAGATGAGACACACAAGGAACGAGAAAACTGCATCATCACTGGTTCATGCAGGACAGCTTCTGTTTCCATCAGAGTCAAACATGGAGCTGCATCAGATCCAGTTTGGTCACGTTTCTGTCAGAACTTTCCCAGTTTGACTAGAAAACACTTCTCGTGGCAAGTCCCGCTTTTTGTCTCCCACATGTGCATGTTTTGGTTGTGTTTACCCACAATGCCATGTGCTGAACCCACTGTGCACGTCCTCTTGAAGCACACTGAGACCCACGTTAGAATCCAGACTTAGTCTGCATCTTTGAAATCCCCCAAACAAAGCAGACTTTCCGAACTAATGGTTTAAGATTTAAAAAGTTCACAAAAACATGCTGGTTTTAGAGTGAGTGTGTGTGTAACGTTGTCTTGATGCTGAGTTGGAGGACGGAAATGGAGACAAATGGACATTAGAAGGTGAAAGAATCAAAGGACGTATCTGAGGACCCATCTGAAGTCATCTGATGCGGTTCAGCCTGGCGGCAGGACTGGCCCTGTTCGCACCTGCTGGTGCGTACTGGAACCAACAGGATTCTGCGGTTTGACACGAAGATGGAGTTTGTGACTTTTCCCTTTCGTCTCTGCAGTATTTGCTTAATTAAGCAGCAGCACCAGAGTTAAAAGTTCATCCTTCTCTCCTTCTAGCCACGGAGCAACTGCTCCGTGACCAAAAACACACAACCACACATCGACACATGCAGACAACGACATGCAAATACACATAAACAAATCCAGGCATTTACACACTCATCCACAGACACACACACCCTTTGTTACAGGGTGAGACATCTGCTGTTTGTTGTACACAAATTATTGATAGCAGTAAACAGAGAGTTGAGGGGAAAACAGGCATTTCTCATGCTGATGAAATTTTCACGACCTGTCAGCCCATTCAAACCAGTGCTTTGTCACTAAGTGAGACGGCACGACGAGAGGTGCTTCTTCACCACGCTTCTCCCACATCAAGCAGAGAGCTGCAGAGAGAGGGCCTGACAGGAACATTCCAGTTCAAAGACAAGAGATCAAGGGTGTCCCTCTTCTTTCCAGGGCTCTTTGTTATATAAAAACAGGAACAAAATCACTTATTCTGAACTCTTTTACACATTTTTATGCCTTAACTTGAAAGTACTGTTGCTGTTTTTCATCATTTATATCCATCTTGTATGTTTTCACCAATATTTGAATTAAAATGTCTATTTTTCACAGTTATATGAAATGTTTTGACACTTCATAACTGATGTTGTGACTTACATCTGAGCAGTAGCAGTCAGAAGCAAATGGGCAGGATGTTGTGCAGATTCTGAATGTCAGGACCTATGATTCTCTGGAAATAACTATGCAGTGCTTATGCTGCAAGGAAAACCAGATCAGAAACAGGGTCTGGGGTCCAGGTTGTGGATGATTAGGTCTAGGATCAGATTAATACCAGGAGGAACAGAGGTTTTATCCTGTAACAAACACATGGTTCACTTTTCCATATCGTCCGGGCTTACCAGTATTGTCATGCAATCTGAAGGCTGCTTAAGCAGATTGAGGAGGAGAAATTACGAGCTATCTGCATTACAGGGCTGAACAGAAAAGTTGCATGTGAAACAGCTATAATTACTGCTAAGTGTGTCATACATTTGTGTTTACTCTTCATCATAGCTTCATAATAACTGCCGGTATACAGGATCATTAAACAAATGAATGAATGAGAGGCACTGAAACCACTGTGATATGATTAAAAAAGGTATTTTTACTAACATATGTAGCAATGATTAATGCTGTTGTACAGAGGTATTTGTGTTATATCTGCTGAAAATCAATACTATTAATAATAATAATAATAATAATAATAGTAAAAACAATACTTCTCCCTGAACCACCACCTTATCGTAGTGGAGGGGTTTGTGTGTCCTGAAGATCCTAGCAGCTATGTTGTCAGGAGCTTTATGCATTTGGTAGGATCATCCATGGTAAACAGATGTCTCGGAGAGGGACCAGACTAAGTACGGCTCAGCAACCCCCATGATGATGAATTATTGGCAGAAGTGTTCCCTTGCCAGGACCCGGGTCACCAGGGCCCCCCTCTGGAGCCAGGCCCGGGGCTGGGGCATGAGCGCTAGCGTCTGGTGGCCAGGACCTCCCGTGGGCTCACCATCTGCAGGAGGAGCCGTAGGGGTCAGGTACAATGTGAGCTTGGCAGCAGCGAGGGTCAGGGACCCTGGTGGTCTGATCCTCGGCTGCAGATTCTGGCTCTAGGGATGTGGAACATTACCTCTCTGGAAAGGAAGGAGCCTGGTCTTGGGCTCTGGAACCAGGACCATCGAGAGGGGTTGGACCTTCTTCCACTCTGAAGTTGCTCACGGCGAAAGGTGCCGAACAGGTGAGGGCATTCTCATCAGCCCCCGGCTTGGTGCCTGTACATTGGGGTTTACCCCAGTAGACGAGAGCGTAGCTTCCCTCCGCCTTCAGGTGGGTGGGGACAGGTCCTGACTGTTGTCTGTGCTTATGCACCGAATAGCAGTTCAGAGTACCAACTGGAATCCTTGGAGGGAGTGCTGGAGGGTGCTCCTTCTGGGGACTCCATTGTTCTGCTGGAAGACTTCAATGCTCATATGGGCGATGACAGTGAGACCTGGAGGGGAGTGATTGGAAGGCATGCCCCCCCCCGAACCCAAATGGTGCTTTTTTGTTGGACTCCTGTGCTCATCATTGATTGCTCCATAACTAACCTCACATTCAAGCATAGGGGTGTTTATATGTACACCTGGCATCTGGACTCTTTGGGCCGCAGTTCGCTAATCAACTTTGTAATCGTATCACTGGAGCTGCAGCCACATGCCTTGGGGAGGAAGCTGGTCAAGCCGGGCAGGCCCAAACGTGTTGTGAGGGTCTGCTGGGAATGTCTGGCAGAGTCCCCCCTCAGAGCGAGTTTCAACTCCCACCTTCAGCAGAGCTTTAACCATGTCCTGAATGAGGCGGGGGACATTGAGTCCGAATGGTCTATGTTCCATGCCTCTATTGTTGAAGCAAGCAGCTGGAGCTGTGGTCGTAAGGTCGTTGGTGCCTGTCGTGGCGGTAATCCCAGAAGGTCATTGGTGGACACCATCAGTGAGGGATGCCATCAAACTGAAGGAGTCCTATCAGGCCTTCTTGGTCTTTGGGATTCTGGAGGAAGCTGATAGGTATCAACAGGCTAAGCGGGATGCGGCTTTGGCTGTCGCCAACGGTGTGGGAGGAGCTCGGCAAGGCCATGGAGAACGACTTCCGGATGGCTTTGAGGTGATTCTGGTCCACCATGCAGCGACTCAGGAGGAGGAAGCAGTGCTCCGTCAATACTGTGTACAGTGGAGATGGGGAGCTGCTGACCTCAACTTGGGATGTTGTGGGTCAGTGGAGGGAATAGTTTGAAGATCTACTCAATCCTACCAACACGACTTCCGATAAGGAAGCAGAGCTGGGGGACTCAGGGGTGGACTCTCCTATCTCTGGATATGAAGTCGCTGAGGTGGTTAAAGAGCTCCTTGGAGGAACAATGCTGTTTTCGTCCTTGTCGCGGAATAGTGGACCAGCTGTATACCCTATTTAGGGTCCTGGAGGGGGCATGGGAGTTTGCCCAACTAGTCTACATGTGCTTTGTGAACTTGGAGAAGGCATTCGACCATGTCCCCGAGAAGCTCCTACTCTGGGAGTATGGGGTACCGGACCCCTTACACGAGCTGTCCGATCCCTGTACGACAAGTTGGGACCACATTTCAGACACAACCATGTCAAATTCGTTTCCGGTGAGGGTTGGACTCCACCAAGGTTCACCGATTCTGTTCATAACTTTTATGGACAGAATTTCTAGGACCAGCCGAGCTGTTGAGGGGATCCGGTTTGGTGGCCTTAGGATTGGAACTCTGTTTTTTGTGGATGACGTGGTCCTGTTGCCGTCATCTGGCCGTGATTTCCAACTCTTTCTTGAGCAATTTGCTGCTGAGTGTGAAGCGGCTGCAATGAGAATCAGCACCTCCAAATCTGAGGCCATTGCCCTCAGCCGGAATAGGGTGGATTGCCCTCTCGGGGTCGGGAGTCAGGTCCTGCCTCAAGTGGAGGAGTTTAAATATCTTGGGGTCTTGTTCACGAGTGAGGGAAGGATGGAGCGTGAGATGAACAGACGGATCAGTGTGGCGTCTGCAGTAATGCGGACTCTGCGCCGGTCTGTCGTGGTGAAGAAGGAGCTGAGCCAGAAGGCGAAGCTCTCGATTTACCAGTCGATCTACGTTCCTACCCTCACCTATGGTCATGAGCTGTGGGTCGTGACCGAAAGAACGAGATCTCATATCCAGGCGGCTGAAATGAGTTTCCTCCGCAGGGTGGCCGGGCTGTCCCTTAGAGATAGGGTGAGGAGCTCGGTCATCCGGGAGGAGATCAGAGTAGAGCCACTGCTCCTCCACATCGAGAGGAACCAGTTGAGATGGCTCTGGCATCTGGTCAGGATGCCTCCCTGGTGAGGTGTTCCGGGCACGTCCCTGTGGGAAGACAGTCGGAGGAAGACCCAGGACACGCTGGAGGGATTATATTTCTCGGCTGGCCAAGGAATGTCTTGGGATCCCCCCGCAGGGTTGGCAGATTTGGCTGGGGAGAAGGAAGTCTGGGCAGCACTGCTAATGTTGCTGCCCCCGCGAACTGACCCTGGATAAGCGCGGACAATGGATGGAATAATAATAATAACAATAATAATAACAATAATAATAATAATAATAATAATAATAATAATAATAACAACAATGCTACCAAAAATCCCCACATTTACTCCCTAAAAACTTAAATATGTCATGGATTTTAATTTCCCCTGGTGGATGAAAAAAGTGTTCTTGATCGTGAATCCCCATAGACTTAAGTTAATCTAGTGCTAGCACAGAACTAAATTTGTCCTGCTATGTGACTTCAGGTTTGAATCTTGACTTAACATTATTTTTTACTTGCTCAGAAAAACTCTCTTTTGGAAATGTGCATGGAGTAATTTTTAAAGGAGGAATTATTAGGAACTACTTTTTACTACTACTATCACTTTAAGCTGGAGATCCATGCAGGTCTGGACAGATGTGTGCATAGCCCTTCTGGCACAGGTCAGTTCTAACAGAAGCCTTTAGCTTCCACTGCTAGTGCAGTGAAATTACCTTTACTGCTAAAATGTCTGTAGTCTGTGGGCTTAGTATAGTGAATGAGTGTTTCCAAGCGGACTGGAAAAAATTAGACAGCAGGAAATAACAGATGAAATGAAAATAAACAAACAACAAAGCTGGAAAAATCAGCCGTCTAAAAGTTTTTTCTGTCTCGTAACTGTCCTCCGTTTCTCCTGGTAATGTTGTCGTTCCTCTGGAGTTACTATTTACCAGCAATCACCGTTTGCGACTGGTGGCATCCTGTCTTACTCTGACATGCTGACGCTAGTCAAACAGTGAAAGGTTTGATGCCGATGCTTGAAAAACATTACGGCTGTAATCATACAAAGTAAAAATTTGTAAAATATATATATATATATATATATACATATATATATATATATATATATATATATATATATATATATATATATATATATATATACATATATATATATATATATATATATATATATATATATATATATATATATATATATATATATATATATATATATATATGTGTGTATGTGTGTATGTGTGTGTTTGTGTGTTGTGTCGTTTGCTAGCAATCTAGCCGTAATGTTCATGAAGACAGACCAAATTACACACACAAAAATGACAAAGGGGGCAAAAGTGATTTTTTTTTTCACTTACTATCCAGACAAATCCATGCTCCATACTGCAGATGGAGCTTTTTATCCGTCTTCTGCATCCGTCACGTGTGTAATTTGGCCTGTTTTCAGAGAGCTAGCAGACATGTAGCTAATGGAGCAGTACCATTAGAAACAGTTGGGGCAGTGTCAAGCTGTATGGCTGATGTGCCAGCAAAAAGGAACAGAGAAGAAGAGGCTGCACCATGTTTATCAGCTGCCCAGACCTTTACTTTCCACCACGCTTATGTCTCTTTCTTAGAATAAACACGACCATGATCTCCTCCATGCTGTCTGACACTGAACTCTGAGCTGCACACTGACTGCTCTGTAGGGATGTTCCGCAACAACCATTTCAACATAAAGGCTGCATGAAAGTTCCAAAGCAGTGAGGGTTGAAATTGACTTATGTATTTATACAGGTAATGGAAGCATTAATGGTCTTTCACCCTGCTTTCCATAATCACTCACAAGCTCACTCGTCTAATCATTTCTGATTTTACATCTTAGCGGCTTGTGTTTGTCCAGTCAGCAGGGATGCTGCCAATCAGCATCCTTAAACAATGTATCTCAGAGAAAATCTCCGCCTCCTTCTCTAACTATGTTGAAGCCAAATGTTGGGTGTTTCCTGATTATTTCAGTGTCTCACATTTGACTGGTCAATACCGTATTTTTCTGTGGTGTTCTAAACTCACCTTTGCAGAGACTTTAACTTTCATCTTCTTGCTTGTGCTCCTCTCTGTTCCATCCTCTCCTGTCTCTTACTGACACTGGGATTTTTAGCCATGTGGGTTGTTAATAATTCAGCCTGAAGGATGGATTTTGGTTTTCATCTGCAGCAGGAAATGCTGTGCTCCACTGAACAATGTGCTTGCACCCAGGGCCCTGAAGTGTCTTCAGAGGCAGAGATTGGAAAAGCCTTTTCTCTTTAGATGGTAGCTGTATGTCTGAAAAAATGGGGGAAACAAAAATAGATAAGATGGACAAGAGCAGAGATTTTATGTTCCTTTTTTTTGCATATCCAGGAAACACAGTCCTTAAGAAGTCGTATTCTCAGCAGAGGATGTTATCACCGAGCAGGTATAAAACATTAGATATTAGACACCAGACATTTTAAACAGCTTTGCTTATCTCTCTGTTAAAAGGCCCTGATGGATGTGTGGGTCATTTTGCTCCATTTCCTCTTTCCGTCTTTCTGTGTTTTGGTGTTTCTATTTTCTCCCATTTCATGACACATTTTCATGTAGTGACATATTAGTATCCATCAGCTTTGAAGGGCAGGGCGATCAGGGAGGCCTGCGTGTCGTACATTATGGCACAGAACTCATTTCCTGCCTGGTTTTAACAATGTCTCTGTCCTCTGAGAGGTGAGACTATATGAGGGGCACATCATGACATTCTACATGTCGCAGATTTTGTGAATGTGTGTGTGTGTGTGTGGAACCTGGAAGGAAAGACGACAAAATAAGGCCAGAAAATTCAAGTGTCCTCCAAAATGACATTCAGACGCTTTGGCTTCATACCGAAGAGAAACATGCTGCGCTGAATTTAGATTATCTGGATAATAAGCTGCACAAATTAATTCCTTTCCCAGTAACCAAATTCTCCAAGATAGCCATTAATATTACAATGACAGGGTTTAAGTCAACACTCCAAACCGAAGCCATTTTCTGGCTTTTGATTATCCCAAAAATGGACTCTAAATTCATAATATCTCCTTGTGTCACATCATCTTTGAAACGTTTGTCAGTTCTGTTTAATAACAACTCTCCCACACGTAAAGTCCCTCTGAACTCTTTGTGTTCTTTTAGGGAACAGAAGCTACATGCATGACACTTTGTTCCCTTCCAGTCTCTTCACACCGTGCGCTACATTTAGAACAGGATATCACGCTCTCGCATGTCATGGCTGAGGACACCTGTAATCACATCTTCAAGACAAATAATGTCTTCACCTTGCCAAGAACATCTCTGCACTGTAACTTGCTACTGCTATTAGTCCTCCAGGTGTCCCATAAGGCTCCAGCCAGCTCAGAATGAACAATCGGCGAATGTGCTGGATGCAGATTTCCTGCTTTCTGGTGAAGCGTTTTGTGCCTCATCAAGCTTAACCTGAGTCCGACATGCCCCTCCAGGGCGCAGCTTCTAGCCAACAAGTACAGGCATTAAGAGAGTGCTGACCTAACCATAAACTCGCGTTAACATTTTTTCCAAGTTCAAGTAAAGACTCAGCTTTGTCCAGAATTTAGGTTAGTGAAGTTTTATGTCAATGACCTGCCATATAGATAGTGTTGATGGCGTTGGCAAGACTGAGCAGGGGATGATGATGTCGTTGGCTTACATAGTTTGTCAGAGGACTTATCTTCAAGTCAGTACTTTACTGATTCTGTGGCAATGAACCAAAGATGCAGACAATTGTTCTCATCATGCTGTTAGAGGTAGAACAGTCTTTCCCACCTTGTCTTCAGTTGCCATTTGCAGTATTTACCTCACACTGGGGGTCACTGGTCAAAAATATGTGGAGAAAATATATTAAGCCCAAGTGGCCACAAGCATTGGAGTAAACCCTTCACCCATTATCTATCATAACCAGGCTGTGTGTGACATAGTGCCTAAATTTGGGCTCATGATCTCTGATTTACAGGTAGGCAGGGAGCAAAGCCTTGCCCCCCAGAGAGAAGAAGTCCGCAGACACTATGTAGCAATGCTAATATGTAGCATAGCAACTTGACCAGGAGAAACTTAGCCAACGACTACCAAGCGTTGGCATCCAAACCAAGTTCAGTTCAATGTAGAGCTTCTGATCATTTCTCCTCACAAACAAGGTGTCATATGAAAGCAGAGACTCTGCAGGTTACAGACGTGCCTGTCTCGTCTCTGTGGGACAGAAACTCTGGTAGACACAATCACACATCAAGTCTTACTTTTGTAAATGAAAAGTTTTATTCCAGCTCTAAGCTAGCACGTTGTTTGTGTTGTTCTCACTCAAAACAACTATAGATCATTCATTTCATATCTTTATTTGTTGAATAAATCTGCAACAAAGAAGGAATAAAATACAATCTAAGATTTTTTTTTTTTCCACGAGTTTGGAATGACACGTGGTGGTTGCTGTGGTGACAGCCGGTAGTCATGTGATCTTCAACCAGGAGCCAGCTTCATGTCCAAGTTGCCAACAGAATATCATGGTGGACATTCGGACACAGCCTCTGCCTTTGGCTGACATGAATCATGAAGGTCCTACTAGTTTCCATGGAGATGAAGGCCCTGCTAGTTTCCATTGATCTAGAGTAAAGCATTCTCTCTTTCTATCCTAAATTATAGGGGTCTCACATCTTTCTGGACCCTCATGGTGTTTCTAAGGTGACTATGGGGTCTATCCCTGGATTCTCCTGATTCTCATCAAAATTGAATTGCTGAGATACAAGAGTCCGTAGAAGTTGTTCACAATTAATCCTCAAAGGTTGAGATTTGTTACACTACTCAAGGTCTCAGTCCACATCCCTCCGTGTCAGACTACAGCCCAACCTTCCCCTGCAGTCTGACTGGATTCTGCAGGAACACGCAATGAGTGCTGTCTGTCTAATCTCAGATGAACCATGTCCTTAGCATTATTATAAATCATTGCATTAATATAAATATAAATGCATATTAAAATGGTCATGAAGTAAATTTACTTGACAATATTTATTGTCGTGAGGAGGTGGTGGAGGTGTGGACCCAAATGCAGGACTGGAGACAGGAATGCTGTTTATTCCATAAACTTGACACAGGAGTATAGGAAGCTAACAAAATGAACCAGCAATGAGGAACAGAAACCAAGGAGTATAAATCCACAGGAACAAAATGAGACACAGGTAAAGTGAATGAACTAAACGAGACCAGATGAACTAATGAACAGGAAACCAGATATGAGAGAACTAAACAAGGAAACTACAAACTAAAACAGAAAACCAGAACTAAGATGCAAAACGAGACAAAAAATTAAGATTACAGAACACACATCATGACCATTTCTTTATGTAACACGTCTAGAATCCAACCAGGCCCATTTGAGTCAGCCCCTACTTTTGCTCAGTATTTTGCCTAATGTGTTTTCTATAGGAGGAGATAACATTTAGGTGTTTCACTGCGTTCCAGGTGAATTTATTCTGACGCAGTCACACATGTCTAGGTCTGCACACTTCTGCAGTAATCTCACATGCCTCGCTTGGGGTTTTGACCATGATTCTACATACAGCCCTAGTCCTTTCGAAGATATTCTTCATTTTGTTTTGGGGATGTTATTTTGGACAGGAGGTGAAAAAAGAGGCGGCGAGAATGAATCCTAACTAAACAAAACTTATTAAAAGATTGTTGGATCGCATTTAACTTGCCTTATCAGATCTTTACTGTTATTGCCTCGCTCTTTGGTAAATATTCAATCAATATGATCAGAGTGAAGTTCTGCATTGTATATGCTACAACTGATGCGTTGGCTCAGACCCGAGCAACTTGTGAGAGGAAATCTCTTGCAGTAATTATGTGGTGCACATGAATTATTTATGTATAACTTACCATATTAGTCACTGATGTTTCCACATCATAAAACAATGCATTTGAATCATTGACTATCGACCCAGAAAAGTTTAGTTGGGATGTTATTTCCAAATGAACAAGATTAAAATATGTATAGACATCGAGTGTGGTCATGAATTCTGTTTCATATAAACTCTTGTGAGAATGGAAACTAAGACAGATCCTGTCCAGCTGGTGTTTGGAAGATTAGTCGGAGCTGTTCATGAGTTTGATGTTGATAATTCTGTCACATTCTGGTTTTCATCAGAGGAGTTACAAAAACAGTGTAAGACTCCACTGGGAGTTGTTCTTTCTCAGCTGGGTTTGTAAGGGAAGAGCCAATGGAAACACTGGAAATAGGCTTTTGTGGTTCAGTTTGTATCGATTTGCTGTTAAATTTTTTATCTTTCTCTGTTTTTTCACTACATAAATGATTTATAGCTAAGACTTTGAAAGATGGGTTGTTCAGGTACAAAAAATGTATAAAGTTTTTCTTTTCTGTTGAACTTAAATGATGAGGAATGTAGATATTGCAAGTGATAGTATTTATTGTCTCTTCACAGTAAAGTGTGCTGGTTCAACAGTCCAGAGATCTGTTCAACTCTCTTCTGTTGAACTCATCATTTCTCTATAAACCCTTTCATCTTTTTCTTTTGTCAACTCCACAAAGATGACAAGCCGTCCATCGTCTAGTTTTCCATCAGTCTGATGTCCATATATGAAATGGAAAATGATTGACAGGCTTGTACCTGGGAAGACTCATCGCAAACTTTGTTTTGTTTTTTTTTAGTCGTTCAAACCCCGTTAAAAGTGTCAGTATGGGGCGATGCTGGTTGGCAGGCAGGGCTCTTATCTTTCATGCACACCTGTTCCTCCTCCATATTGCCATTTGAGGCCTCATTGTTGCATAAATAGGGGACAATGCAGATTTTTGCATTCCTAAAAGAAAACCTTTCAGGCTAACTGATTACAACACCCTGAGGACTGAGAAAGGAGCTTTTCTCCACGTGCATCCTCTTTGGTCTGAAATAGTTTCTGTTCTTGTTATGAACTTATGGACACATTTGAATGACAAATATGTGGTGGGTTAAGCAAACTTAATTACATTCTTTAGACACTAAGAAGCAGAGTGTTGTTTTTTGCTTAGATTTATTTGATTGCCAAATTTGAAGGAATTTAATAAAGTCTAGTTAACACTTTGTTGTTAGAACTAATTTATATTTTAACATCAATACTCTAAATCACAGGTGTCAAACTGCAGTATCCTGCACGTTTTTGTTGTCTCCATGCTCCAACAGAAAATGAACCAATAGGCTGACAAGTAGCTGTTGGATCCATTTGATCTGAATCAGGTATGTTGGTGCAGGGACACAACAAAAACCTGCCAGATAGCGGTCCTCGAGGACTGGAGTTTGACACCCCTGCTCTAAAGGGAAACGATGATGAGAGTTATGCATCTACATCTGCTTTCCATCCAATGTGGAAGCAGATGGTCTCCAGCAGCAGAAGACCACAGCGGGTTCCCTCCTGTCAGTAAGAACAGGAAACTGAGGCTACAATTCACACAGACTCACCAGAACTGGACAATAGAAAATGGAGAAACGTTGCTGGTCTGATGAGTCTCCAGTTCAGCTCCACATTCACATGGTAGGATCAGAATCTGCTGGAAACATCATGACAACATGGATCCATGTGATTCATGTGGACACTCACATCTGCATTTATATTGCCCAAACAGAGCTACTAGTTAACTAAGATTATCTGCTACTTTTTATATTAAATAAGTTTGTAACACATATTTCTCCTAAACTGATTTCAGACTGAAAGTAATACATACTGTACATCTTATGTCATGTGCAAGACAAAAACATGGATAGGGGAGGGGCAACTGGCAGCTGAGAGTGCGGTAATGGTGTGGCTGTCTTCCATTTGTAAGATCCGCGGTTCAATCGGCAGCCTACCTGAGTCTTTGAAGTGTCTTTGGACAAAACAATCAGTACAGCCACTGACATCTGTCATCTGTCCCTGCCTGACCAGGTAACGGTCAAGTAATAATAATCAGTGGTAGGTGATGAAGAAACCACAGTCTTTTACATGTGTAAAAATATTATCATCTGATATTATGAAGTATGAAGCCAAACAAGTTCCAACACCACTTGGGAACTTTTCATCATTAACTTAAAGAAAAACCTGCAGGTTACTTTAATCAAATCAAATCAAATCAAACTTTATTTTATTTAGGAAAAAACCACCAACGATCACACACAGCAAAGCTGTTAAACTGACTCGGCTCACCTGAAGTAGTTTTCCTGGTCTAAAATGTTTCACACTAAAGCAGAAGAATGGACAATAATACTGACAGCTTTAACTAAACTGTAGCCAATAAACCAATGACACATTTCTTAGCATGTTTCTTTGGTTCGTCACATGAACCAAAGATAGAAATTTATTGACATTATTGTCGTCAATGAAAATGGATCCTTGCAGAAAAAGTTTGGGAACCACTATTCTAGCCTGAACTGACGCTCGCACGACATCTTGTTTTAGCTGTGGAGTACTACACTTTAATCACCGACATGTGGTGAGAGTTTCATCTCCAGGGGCAGATTGTTCCACTTGTCTGAAGCATAACAGCTAAATGCTGCTTCTCCATGTTTAGTCTGGACTCTGGTATGAACTGGTTGACCTGAGTTCTTTCATTTTTCACTAAAAGTTGGAAAATTCTTCTCATTTCTCAGTGGAACAGTGGAAAGGAGCTCTGAGTGTTTAGGAGTATTTGTAAGTTTTTCTATCATCTTGTTAACCATCTGAGATAGATGCCGCTCTCTGGCCTTGCACAGCTCATTGTTATCATTTCGCAGGCTTTGTTTGTGCAGCTCATCATGGATCAGAAGTTATATTCTCCTCCACTTACGCCCAGCTTTTCTTCATTTTCTTTTTAGATTTGTGACCATATTGGTATGTTGTCATGGTGTCTTCTGTTTGCTTAAGATGCTTGTAATATCCTGGTGAAGAATGAAGAGACAGCCTCTGCTTTGTGAGAACCAACTTTTATTGTCAACTCGCAGACATAACAGGCTAGCGGACTCGTGTCTATCTGCCCTCTGACCCCAGGCTTCCCCAACTACCTACTCATAAAAAGACAGTGCCCCCTGGTGGCATGAATTTTGATTACATCCATCACTCCATAGCAATGCTCTTGGCTGTTATTGGTGCAACAGTATCCATTATATACACCAGGGGTGTCAGAATCCAGTCCTTGAGGGCCGGAATCCGGCAGGTTTTTGTTGTTTCCCTCCACCAACACAGCTGATTCAAATCAATGGATCCAGCAGCTTCTTGTCAACCTGTTTGAGTGTCGGTCAGGTGTGTGTTGGAGCACAGAAACAACAAAAACCTGCAGGATACCGGCCCTCCAGGACTGCAGTTTGACACCCCTGATCTACACGATCCATCAACTGACTCTGCAGATGTTGGTAACAGAGCTTTGGCCTTTATTAACTGTGCACTTCTTTCATGACTTAACCTCTTCTGAACTGAGATGCAGGTTGTTTAGCCATGTTGAGTAATCAGTAAATCAAACAGGATACAGAAATGGTCAGACAAGCCGAAGTCAGAGAGTGCAACTGAGCAAATATCAACACGTTTAGAAATAAGCAGGCAGAATGTGACCTAAAATGTGGATTGGTTCTTTTACATGTTGCAGTGAACTAAACGTCCTAATATATAAGACATTTCCTTGGCATTGCCATCCATCATATTATCAATGGTGATGTTAAAATCTCCAGTTAAGGTAAAAGGGTTAAAATCAGTAGAAATTACTGATAAAATTCAGAAAGTTCATCAATAAAACTAAACTGTGGGGTGCTGTTTCATTAAGAACAGCAGCGCTTGTACCTTCTGTTAAGCATGTTGCCATAAAATGGGCTTTTATGTGTCGCATTAGTTCTTGGTTTAGAGTTCTCCTTGTGTTGCTGTCTAACCTTGTTTCCTGTTCATTAGTTTACCTGGACAGTGCTTGTGGTAATGCGGCAGTGATGTCACCATTACGTGACCACTGGAATCGCCGCACTGCGCCAAAGATTCTGTTTATTGTTCTGTGTGTTGAAATGTTTGAAAGGTGGTTTTCAAATGTATATTATTTATGGAAATTTCTCTCTATATGTATTTCTATGTGGACTGAAGAGGAATGTGAGAAAAATCAGTTATTTGTAGTAACTGGGAAAGTTCCTGTTGAGGGGAGGGGCTTGATGTTTATAAGACGCTCCTTCAGTGCTGAACAGTACGGAGAGTGAGGAGTTGTAGAAACTAATGGAGTGTGAGAATTGTTTGCAGTGCTGGCGACATTTGGGAATCCATTGGAGAGACCCCTTGTATGGTACATATCATGTTAATCACTGGACATATTACTGCACTGTGGGGGATTGGATATTATTGTACAGCTCAGAACCACTGTGCCTGAAATGAGAAGATAGATGCTCCGTAGTGACACGGTCTCTCCAGTTTTCCTCCTCAGATTATCATTAGATCCTCATGCCATCTGGACATGAAGACAGAAAGGTTCCCTGACTGATGTATCAGAAAGTAAAAGAGACAGTAAAGTGTGTACTCCCCTGTCACATCACTGCTGCGTCAGGTTAGATCCAGTTTGTGTCTGAGATGAGTTCAGATTCTGTATGTTCCCAAAGTCATGTGTTACACATAAACTGTACTTATATAGCACATTTCTAGTCATATGTTGACCACTCAAAGTACTTTTACACTATGTCGCGTTCACCCTCCCTCTCACACACACACACACACATTAATGCAGCTCTTCTGTGTTAAGGGCTTTTTCATCTATCACACACATCTTACCCAGTAGACACGTGGAGAGGCAACTCAGTGTTTTGGCCAAACACACTTCAGTATGAAGTCAGAAAAAGCTTGGATTGATCCGTTCACCTAAAAGCTGAGATGAGGGAAAATGAGTTGAAAGCACCTTAGAAGCACAAAACTAGACATTTGTGGAGCAGCCCGGCAGGAATTATCAGGCATTTTAAAACGTTTAAAACCATTTTATTTGTATCTCAGAACCTGACATGAGAGTATTTGAATTTTTCATAGACAGATAAGTAAAACTGCAGCAGTATGCTCATGTACTAGAGTATTATGTATGGATTTCATCTCTTTGTTTGTGTAATCTGCAAACAACCAGAGTTCAGTCCTTGAATAATCCCTCTCTTTAGAAAGCTTAATCTGTGTCTCTTTGTCATGTCATCCCGTTTCTCTGCATCTGTACATCAGCCTCACGTTAAAACGGCTCAATTCAGAAAAAAATGCCCCATTGTGACGAACAAGGAGGAAGAGATCTGCCTCATTCTGTTGTTCTCTGTCAACTTTTTCACCTGCTCTCTTCCAACCTCTCTCTCTCATTCTCTCTCTCTCTAATGGGCTCCTTGCCAGCGGTTAGACCTCAGTGGAGCCCATCCATATGGCTGATGTGCTCAGCAGTCATTACTGGCCCATTTAACACATCTAACTGTCCAACATTTGACGTCTTGTCAGAAGGATTAGTTTGAACGACTCCTGCATCAGAAAATACAACGGTGCTTCAGTCCTAAAAGGTTTTTGTTTGTTAGACTCATACTGTGCAGGGCATCATACCTGTTCACATAGTTCACAGAGAAACACTGTGGGGTAGTACTGTTCAATAACTCACACATTACCATATAATACATTACCATATCAACTTTATAATGATTAAAGTAGAAGCATCATCCAGTTGCTGAATCTGGGTTGATATCTGACCTTTCAGTAGTATCTTTTTGTTTGGATTATCAGGACAAAATCTGGTGAAAGCTTGTGGGAATAAAAAACACTTTAAATCATAATGATAAAAGTTTAGTTGTGAAACAATAAATCTGAAACAAAAGAAATAGTAAATTTTACACAAAACAGCAAATACATGCAAACACATTCAGGGAATTAATTAATTCATCAGTGCCATAAAATGGGACCCCTCCCAGCTGCTCCAAGAAACATGGCAGCTGCTCTGTGATGATGGGTTCAATGCAGAGCCAAATAAACCATTTGAGACAAATAAAGTAACATTATGTTTGTTTTTATTTATTTAAATTGAAATAAAACATTTCAAGGTTTTCCTGTAATTTAGCTGAGGTGGTGAAGTAACAAGTGACCAGCTGCACTAAAAATGAAAGAATCCAATGAATTCATGCTGAAAATGACTAAAATGGTATTTTGCTGCTTGGACTGAGAAAAAGTGAAATTAAAGTATTGATCTCATTGCAACGGTACTGACCCAAGTCGATTTGTCCGGCGCTACAACCTGGATGCTAGAACGCCTCAAAATCCTATTTCTATATGAGTAGTTTGTTTGTCAGGTGCAGTAAAAGCGTTCGCCTCAGACCAGACGGAGTGGAGATGCTCCAGCTTTCTGCTACTTTTCCATCTGCAGATCTCGCAGCAGAGAAGAGATTTAAAAGGTTCAAACTGAGAAATTAAAATAAGTCAAACGTTCCCGATGCGATGTCTGACTTCCTGAGTCGGACAGTGAAACTCTGGACTCCTCTGGTTGCTGCTGCTGGTTGTAATGCTGCCTCATGAGTTGGCCGTTTGCGATGATGCTGAACGTTGTGCTTTCTAAGGCTTCCCAGCAGCACTCCAGACGCAGCTCTTCGCTCTGTCCCACTGCTGATGCACAACAGGTCTGCATCAGCGAGCAGAAGGGCTTGGCAGGAAGTCCAACTCTGGAACGGCGTAGAAAAATCTGACCTCCTGTCACACATCAGAACAACGAGTCAACATAACTGGTGATAACAGGCGACTTTCAGACTCCACAGATCTGTTTTATACAGACAGAAAGTAAAGGGTGTGACGTTACTCTGCAGGCGTTACATGTTGCTGATTAACTACTGATGAGACATGAGACGCAGTGTGGGACTGAATCATCTGACTCACATCACCAGGACCAGAAAGCGAAGCCATGAGTCGATGAAGCTGCATCTCGCGTGAGGCCTCCGAGCCTGGCGGCATCCACAGAGGGCCTCAGCGGTTTTCACATTTACAATCAGGAGACAAAGACAAGAGGAAAATCTTCACACATGTCAGGTTTAACCCAGATCACAGCTGCCACTTATGACTGAAAAATGTCACAAAGGTTATTTTAATAACTCCTCATCTGTTTTCACTGCTTGATTAATGGCTGAAACAAAGAAGCTCCCGTGTGTGAGCTCAGTTTTATTTACACTTTTTGAGGTTTTCCACATATAATCGTTCTGATCCTGTCTTGGTGTTGCATTTGCTCAAACCAGACTGGTGAGTGAATCAGAATAATGTGTTCCCTAAATGAAACCCACTTTACATGGCGGTGGGCCAGGATTTGTTTAAGGTGCACCAAATGGCGCCTGGAAAGGTTTCTGCTACAAGGCACAGATATGTTCAACGTTAAAGTCCTCCAAGAAAATAACCTGGGAAATCTGTGCCATCGGCCAAAAGACGGCGAGGAGAAGCTGCCGCTGCTGAGGAGAGGAAGGATGCTGGGACCTCATACACGTCACTGGCAGAAAATGAAAATGCAAGATGGCTGATGACAAGCTAGGTTCCGTGGTCTGAGACGAGTCTTCCAGCGCCACCGATACAGGCGAAAGCGAATGTGACGCGGGACGTACTTCCACTGTGGCAGGGATCAGGCTGTTACTTCTGCTGTGAGGAGGCAGAACAGGCAGGCGGGATCTCACATGGCAATCAACAATCTGCCGACGATCAGCAGGCTGGGCTGGTCCTTAATACAGACGATGCTGATTGGCAGACGCTGATCAGGTGTCTCTCCACTTGCCAGAATGCCGACCACACCCAGGAACAGGAACAGGAACCATAACAAAACCAGAGTTTATGATGGGAGTATCTTCATTCTGCTCAGCATCACCTGGGGATGAAGTCATTTTCATCATCTCAGTGAAACCCAGCTTTCCTCATGAACAATAAACAATAAAGTCAGGAGAATGCAAGTTCACAATGTCCCAGCATCCAGATTTGTTCCGTCTCCATCGTCTGCACTGAACCTGGTGCTTCTGTCACCAACTGAAGAGTCAACCTGTCGTCCCGCTAACAAAGAAGAGGAGTTAAAACACAGAAACAACTGACTACCCCTCAACCACCCCAGTTTTTACTGCATCTGTCCTCTATGCCCTCATCCCCCCATGTGAGGAGGTGTAGAGTGCGATGACAAGATGAACAAAGGAGCCTGTGTAGTGTTTGAAGTTTAGTGTTTAAAGGCAGTTAGAAAGAGAAGGTAATTATTACTTCTGCATGTGTACTTTAAGAATCTGAACTGTATTTATTTGTGTTTTTATTGGCCTCTGCCTGAGCGTGTCTACATAGGTAAAATGTCTCTGTCCTGCCTGTTTCTGTCTCTTGGAGTCAAACAGGTGGAACATGAAGATTAATGTAACTTTCATTCAACTGAGCTTAAATTAAAAGAAGATAGGGAGGAGAAACTTCTTCCTTTCTTAACATTCTCTCTCCTTTACTTCCCATTTCTATTTTCTGCCTTTTCAATTCTCTCCTTGAGGATTTGTGGGTTGTTGCTTCAATATCTAAACATATGATAAATATGTCAGAAGCTCGTTTTGACAAATGTTCCACCAAATGGTATCTTGAATATAATGCAGGAAATGTTGTTTTCCATGGAAATATTTATATTTTGCCCTGCAATGGACCGGCGACCTGTCCACGTGTACCTGCGTCTGGCCGATGATTGCTGGGATAGACTCCAGCTTCACCGTGACCCTTAATGGATGGATATATGGATGGATGGATGGTTGAATGGACTGATGGATGGATGGATGGATGGTTGGTTAATGGATGGATGGATGGATGGATAGATGGATGGATGGATGAATGGATGGATGGATGGATGGATGGAGGGATGGATGGATGGAAGGATGTGTGGATGGATGGGTGGATGGATGGATGGATGGATGGATGGGTGGGTGGATGGATGGATGGATGGATGGGTGGATGGGTGGATGAATGGATGGATGGATGGGTGGATGGATGGATGGATGGATGGATGGGTGGGTGGATGGATGGATGGATGGATGGGTGGATGGATGGATGGGTGGATGGGTGGATGGATGGATGGATGGATGGGTGGATGAATGGATGGAGGGATGGATGGATGGATGGATGGATGGATGGATGGATGGATGGATAGATGGCTGCATGTAGTGTCATCACCTCTGTGAATCTTTAATCGAGGCATGTTCATGTGAAAGTTTGTTGTTTGGTGATCCCAAGAAGAATTCATATTTACAAATAAAGAATCTGCACCCAGTGCAATGATTCAAACTGTTTCTCATCTATTCCCACATTTTAGTTGCCAGTTCAAGTCTGGTTGAAGTGTGTATCCTGGTGTAAAGGGCATGTTGAGTTCATGTTTTCCCCCCACCACATCAATCCCACCCTGAACAGTCTACTTTATTGCATTCTAGCAGGAGAACACGTGAAGAGATGCTTTGTGACTGTTCTGCAGGCTCAGAAATGGTCACATGTTAAAAACACATTTCGTTTTCAGGACAGAATGCATGGTTTCACAATGTGGACCTCCACATGCTGTGTCACCTCTTTAAAACCCCTATTAGTAGACTGCCGTTCCGAGCTGAAGGGACTATTCAGGTTGTCCAGTTTGGCCATTCTGTGAGGGAGAAAAGAAACATAGCTGCTGTTGCTCACTTTGAGGATAAACCTAAGGCTGGTCAAACATTCAGCTGTCTTGTGTTGTTTCTCCTTTTTGTTAAGATGCCAGATGACAATGTCAGGATTAATCTTGTTTCTCAGGTCTGATAAATTAAAGTGAAGCTAGTGAAGGTTGTTTAACATTATTAAGACAGTTCCAGTTTCCATGCAGCAAAAGAAGGATGTTTCTGCAAATGAAAAGCGTGAAATAGTGCTGTGACTTGAACAAACTGGAGATTTCTGGTAAACTTAAACCAGAACATCGGACTGGTAAATGATGAGTTTGTGGTTCAGTGTTGCTTCAGATAAACTTTAAGCTCAAATTTATTTGTACAGCACATTTACTACAACACCAGCTGCCTAAAGTGCCAGGCAATAACAGAAAACTCAATAAAATCAGTAAAAACAAATGACTTAAGACCGAAATGAAAAAAAACAACAAATGTAATAAAATTATTGCAATATACTAAGGTCAAGTTCAAGTTGGGACTTCAAACCAGAAACAGACTGAGCAGCTGTAATGTTAAGCACCAAACTCTTCCACAACTTTGGACCAGAAACCAGATGAGATCTGTCATCCTGGACTTCAGCCTGGTAGAAGGGACCTGAAAGGATAAAGTCAGAAGGCTGAGAACGTGTGGAATTTGGGAGGAAGTTCTGGTTGCTCAGTGAGATCCAGGTTGGAACTTAGATCTCCAGGTTCAGTGATGAGAGACGTTAGGTGATGTCAGAGAAAGTCTCCATGTTTTCATGAATCTTGAGCTGGATTTTTTGTTTCTATCAGGATATGATAAACAAAAATGACATTTGGTTAAAAATAATTTACATTACTATATTACCCAATATCATGTTTGATTCTTAAAAAAACATGATTACTGTCATTCATGTTGATGATTTTGGAGAAATGAACTAAAACAACATACGCAGAATAATTTAAAACATTGTTGTATGGTGACAGATTATTGTCACTGCTGTAAATCTATTCCTCAAACATGCTGAGTAATAAAAACATGTCTGAGCCTTTTGTCAAGCTGAACAATCTTTAGCTGCTTAAAAAGGCAGTGAAGCTGAAGAAATAAAGGCTTTATGTCTGATGTGGTGACCTCAGTCTCAGTATCTGGTTATATTTCTAAGAAGAAGACGGTAGCTTTGGCAGTATTCTCTGACAACTTTCTGCCTATTTATATAGAAAGTAGTAGAACTAAGTTTTACCTTTTTCATCCTTGGACTTGGACTCAAACCAGACGTAATGTAAGTGATGGAGAATGATGGAAACAAGACACACACAATATTTAAATAGCAAGGTATCCAGAACTGGCTCTAGACTTCAGAGGGCCCCAGCAGAATATGTTTTAGGGGCCCTACGCCTTCATGCCATGAACAAAGTTTTTATGTCGATACAACACCTTAAGTCTTAATATAGTGTGTGTTAACCAATTCTAAACACTCCAGTAGCATAGTAAGTAAAATATTAATGTACTTAACAGACAGAATGAAACAAAAGGGTGCAATTTATTTTGTTTCTTCCAGTGTGATATTTCTAGATAAATAACTGATTATAGCCCTTTTGAACGGATTATAATCTCACAGAAAGTCAACCGAAACATCTGGCCTGTTTCAACATCTGGCCTAAAACATTGTTCTTACAAGCGCAAACTGCCCAGACCCTACCAACACAATTCTACTGGCCTCAGTGTTTCTGCTGTTTTATTTACTTCAGTATTGTTCAATTTAGTGTTGATGTGTGTGTGACAGACCTGTGCATTGCAAATTTATGGCAATGCAGAACAAATCATGTCCCTTATTGGCTCAACACAGACCGTTCTTATGATGTTTAATTGTCAAATAAAGAAGGATTCCATATTTTACAGGACAGTTAGCTTGAGATGCTTTGCTTGCTAACAGTACTCGACCAACTGCTAAAGCTGTTAGCACCTGCTAAATCTAATTGTCTGCTCATCATTATCATCACAGACACTTGACTAAAACCTCACTTCTCAGTATCATTGCAAAAGAAATGACGTTGCCGTTACGCAGCTGCTTCTTCAGTCTTCTTCTCTTTTTCTGCCCCAGACAGATAATTCCTCTTTTATCATAACGAAGCTCACAAACCACTCACTGAGACAAGCTTCTTCCTTAGGGCGTCTCTTAGTTTGAACAGTAGCAAAACCAGCCCTGAGGTATACACACCCTATAAAAATATCTGCTCTATCCTTTATTTCACTCTAATCTGAACTACAATATAAATAAGGAATAAGTGCAATAAAACTTAAAGTGGGTTAGGGTTAATATATGGTGAGCATTACATATACTAATCCACACATTTTGTCAATGTTTGGTCATTTTTCCTTCTTCCATAGTGCTTTATGTCTTTTGCAGACCTAGTCTCTGGATTTACCTTTCAGGTAATATTATCCTGGCTAAAACAGACCGCTTGTTTATCTGCTCTTTGTTTTATTTACCATCCAGGTTGCTGGCTCTCTCTAGCAGTTTGCATGAAACGGAAACGGATTTCATCATAACTAAAAAGACAAACCTCTAAGTCTGCAAGGTGTTAACACCCTGTTCATTTAGGATGATGGTTAAAATCATTTGGTCATGCAGACATCTTTTACCATGTTTGATGACATGCAAGACAGTTTTCTGCGTGAAGCTCAGGATTTCCCTGAACATTCGCTGCGTTTTACAGTTATGGTGAAGAGGATTCGGATGAAATGAATGAGTTACTCCCTGATACTCATACACCCACTCACTGTCTGTCTTTGGACTAATTAAAACTAATGGTTTATGAAAGCTTGAAATACACAGCACATACACAGTAATGAACTCACATTTAAAGCACCTACTCCATTAGCGCCCTCCCTCTGTCCAAAACCTCTGCGACCTTCTCTGTGATTATGTGTCATGATGGATGTGTCCAGGTACCTCTATTTAATCATACTGATAGTCATGATGGAGAATTTACTACTTTGAACCAGCAGCATGGCAGTGACATATGTTCACGCACACACAGAACCACATGTGTGGTGGAGGAGCTCAGCTGAGATCCTCAGCTGTAGCAACAAAAAAAGAAGATGTGTTAAAATCACATCAGCCTCATGTATTCTGGGCAGTTAAACCCTGAACACTGAAGGAAAGCTTAAGAAAAACGTATCTGATGGGGTCTAAGGAAGCCATGGAAAAACACAACAACAGTAAAAAAAATTACCTTAAAACTTTATTAAAAAAAATACATTTTTTCTTTTGATTTATAGGCTTTTTAATGTGGTAAGGCCAGTTTACACTCTCGCAGAGTCTGCATCAGGTCAGGCTGGTGCAGATGGAGTGTGTTAATACTCGAGTGTAGGTACTGCAGATGGCAGAAGGGATGGTATCTGCTGAGAAAACTCTGCAGGAATTGTTTTCTTTTAAGGCTGGCTACAGTTCTGACAAGTAGAACAACAATGGCAGTTTATGACTTTCATTCAGCCATAGATACATATACCTATATGTGCCTATGCATTAAGCAACCAGACCCAAACATGGCAACACATTCTCACCATTTACAAGGCGTATTTGTGTGTAGCTGAGTTTGCACAGAACCTGAACCAGAACCAGGACCAGAGTTATTATCTGTACAAAACCTGAACCAGAAGCAGAACTGGAGTTATCCTCTGCATAGAACCAGGACCAGAATCAGAACCAGAACCTGAATTATCCTGGCTATTCTGTTGGCCAGCTGTACTCTGAGGTCCTTGTATTCCTGCACACCTCCACCTCTTCTTTCAGGCTGTTGTTCCTCCGAAAGCCAACAGTTTCCTCTTTAGTTTCCTAGGTATTCTAATGAGGTGATTGTTTCCACATCAGCTGACTAGCTGACTCACCACTTCTCTGTACTCAGCTTCTCATCCATCACTGAATTGTTGATTACTGATTACTCTGCATCTGATTAAAGGTGCAGAGTAATCAGAGTATTTCTGCAGATGGCAGGATCAGAGTTGTACTGGAAGCCGGTGATGTGCCGTGGGAAGAGATGTGGTGTCGCAGTTACCAGTTTCCTGTTTTATTTTACGTTACATTAAGCTGCAACGTCACTTTTTTTTCAGTGTATTGATGTTCTGGTACAAGACAATCCATGTTCACATCCTGATTAGTCGGCGCAACATAAACTTGAGGAAACATGAACTTAAGGATGGACTCTTTCAAGACTTTTTCCCACAATGCCCGTTGAATTTTCCACTGAATGAATGTCTTTTCTAAATCATTTCATTTAACACAGTTGTGTAGTAGTTTCCTCTTCTCACAATCGCAGCTTGTGTCTCCATCTATATTCTGTATCTGGACATAATATGGACACAGACAGGCAGAGGGATCTAGCAGATACAAAGTTCAGACCCTGCTCATTAAAGCATCAGTCACCATGCAGCTCCTCCTCCAGGAGCAGGCACGGGCCTTGGAAACGAGACCTCTGCAGAGGTAACCATCAGCGTATGGCTCAGGTCACCACATGGCAAGTGGAGAATGTATGAAAGACAGGAGCTATGGTGGGACAGAGGGGAAAGAGACAGGTGAGAGGAGAACAGCTTGGTTGGCGTTAAAGCTGCTAGTGTCATTCTTTTCTGAGATCATCATAAAAAAAAATTAAGAAAATAATGTTTGTGTTATAGAATGATTATATGAGTGTGCATTCCCATCAGGACAGTCCGCTAGACTCGGTCCGATTGGGGACTCGGCTCAGTTGTAGGGGGGTGAATCCATGTGGACAGAGATCGTGTTCACGCAGCACTTTGGTCAATAATTCTGTAGTAATAATTATCTTTGTAAACAGAGCACCTGCATTTAAAAACAGCTATTAAACATACATGCAATATGAAAGGGTTCACAGAAAGTAATACTTCCATCTGCAAGATTTTTATAGAGCTTATTTCTTGTTTAACCATGGAATTAGGTTTTCTAAAGAATTCTCATGGTTTTACTAACAGGAAAAAACACAAAACTTATCAATTCTTCATCAAACGTTGGCATAATTACCTGGTAAGCGACGTATCTTTAGCATCCTTCTGGGTATACTGAAGACGTACCGTGAGGTCTAATCTTTGAATGAAGGTATTGATTACCAACTGATCAAAGCCTTTGTTGGTACTTTCCTCTTGTTACAGCAGCCCCTTGTAAAAGGATACTTGTTGATCCAGAAGTTTCTTGACCTGTGGGGGGAGGACATAAACTCTTTGGTGTCATCTTTGAACATTTGCTGGTGGCCTGTTAAAAAACCGGAGAAGGCCCAAGATTCAGCCTGCCTTCCTCAAGGAACAAATATACATTCCAGTTTTTCAGCACTTTTGCCTCAGAATAATTTTACAACCTTATAATGGTGAAAGTTCTTATTTTATTATGATCACAATGACTACTTTTATTAATTTAATGGACCAAAACCAAATCAAGAAGAACATTTATTTAGTTTGGTGGAATTTTTTATATTTAATGATCATTTAAATTAGACAAACAAATAAAATCTGCAATGTGACTGTGAAATACAACACAGTGGATTATATAACTGTAGTGGAATAGAAATAAAATATAGCTACATGAAAAACGTGTTAAAGTACTTTCCAGCACTGTTTTCTGTACTAATGATACATTTACTGGGATGGTACACTATAGAGACACCAGGGGCGTCCAAAGTCGATCCTTGAGGGCCACTGTCTGCAGGTTCTGGATGTAGACCTGCACAGACACTCCTGGCTCACATTAAATGGAGCCATCAGCTAATGTGAATCTGCACATTCAGTCAGGTGTGTTGGAACAGGGATACATGGAAATCCTGCTGCATTGTGGCCCTTGGGGCCCATGGGGCCCTTGGGGCACCCCTCTACTACATGCATTTTACACCAAGAGAAAAACTAAACAAACAAAAAAAACAAAAACGTGGACCAAAAATGATTATTTCTGATTAATTCTGCATATTTTCCTAAGTTAAAAACTTCCCAGAAAAAAAAAACTTTTAATATATCTATTCATTTTCTTATTTCAGTTCTGCGTTGTGGGGATCCGGGAGTTCCTCCCAGTGATTAGCAGGCACACCTGGACAGATCACCAGTGCATCAGAGGACCCAATGGAAAATGTTCGACTTAAAAATAGATATAAGATATAGATATATAAAATAATATTATAGAAGGTTAATACAGAATAAAAAGGAAAAATCAAATAAAAAGCTAAAATGAGTGATGACAGACCGACAAGTCGAACCACGATAGGGTTGGCCTGCTTGTCGTCATGCAGAGAATAAGATTGTTTAAATGAAACCAAAAAGCTTCACACTGCTGCTGTAAAAACACAGGAGAGAAGAAGGATCTCTGAAGTACTTTGAAGCATGTTTTTATGTGTTCACATCTTTATTTTTCACACTGGTTCATTTCTGACTGTGTGTCATCATCCTGTCTGTCTGCTTCCCTCTACATCCTACCATCCTTTTAAAGAAGGTTCTTGCTGCACTTTGCTAATCAATAAGTAACTACGTCTTCCCTCCACCATCTTTTAACCTATGGATTCTGGGAAAAGCCCACACACATTTTCAGTAAAAGCAGATTTAAATGTCCTTCCTCTGGATTCTGATGGTTTCTATGTCTGCAGTAGAGACGGATTTCAGAGACAATCTAAAGAAACTGGACAGACACACACTGTACACAAGATCTGACCTTTTTCCTTAAAAAGGAAGAAAAAACAAGAAACTTTGACACAAAAACTACAAATATTCCCTCATTCTAATTCTCACCGAAGCGATCACAGAAAAGCCACCACTGTAACCATCACAGGCGGAACAGATTCCATTGTTTCCAGTAAGCCTGGCGTTTGTCTTTTAACACACATATGTTGAAGTTCCGTATCGTTGTTTTTTTCATTATACACAATACTACTGGATGTTAATCCACACCTGTGAATGTCCACAAATCAAACTGGATGTATTTATTTATCCAACAAATATGTGATAATTAACATTTACAACAAAATACCTGAAAACAGTCTGAATTCAAGGAAAGTTTAGACAAAAAACTCATCTTATGTGATGCCGTAAAATGATTATTTCCACATTTCTGGACTGGAACACTTTGCAGGCGGTCTGGCCTTCAGGTAAGGAAGAGTCTCAGGTAGTTTTCTTCTCTTTTCTCTTTGGAAACTGTGCAACAGGAAGAAGCCATTGTAACATTTTCCTTCCCAAAGTCACAGTTTCTGTTAGAAATGTGAGGACTGCAGACCGGTCCAGCACCCTCCACTGAAGTACAATCCATTTTTGAAAACACATTAATGTTGTTTAGATCGGTGTTTGTTAATCCTGGTCCTGGGGCCCTCACTACCCTGCATGTGTTACAGGTAACCCGACTTTACCACACCTGACTCAACATGCCGGGCAGTGGGCCCTGAGGACCAGGATTAAGAAACGCTGGTTTACAGGATGGCTGTGGTCCAGGTGGTACCGCTGCTTGTCTTGTGACCTGACAGTCAGCGGTTTGAGTCCTTCTTCCTGACACTGCTGCAGCCCTGCCGGGGACACAGTTGTCCTCTGGAGGCTGGTCCCATGCCTGGATAAATGCAGAGGATTGGGTCAGGAAGGGCATCGGGCATAAAACATGCACCAACATATGCAGTGATGCAGCTTCACACAGTCTCAGACACTTTAAAGACATATTGAGAAACTTTTATTCTTTGTCTCAGTGATGCGTCGCTGAGCATCCAGCATCGTCTTCATCCTACCTGGACTCTTAGAACTCTCCAGACAGCAGAGACAGTCTTATCATGGCTCTTACTGTCTCCTTCTCTCTTTTTACTTCTCTTCCAATCATGTTTTCTTTCGTTTTGTCGCTGAATGAGTCAGGGAGCGTATTCTAAGCATCAAGTTTTATTATTTGAGCCTGTTAGCATGAACACGTTGTATAAAATGTCATAAAGCTTGGCTGCTACATCACGCGGCGTCCAGGATGCAGAAGTTGTTTTTCAGCCTCGGGACGCTGCTGCACAGTGACACCTTCTCAAATGCACATAATAAACATCACTGTGCCATTAAACAAGTTCAACGCAGAGCTTTATGCTTGGAAGGTTACATAATACATCTTTAAGAGCTGTTGATTCAGTCTGGATGCTATTTTCTCTCTTTCGACCTAACAACATGGCTCCCATTTCTTCTTAAGAAAATAAATAAGTGAGATTGGGAGTTGAGCTTTATCTGAAAGGAATCTGCTTCCACTTTCTGATCAAAGATACCTCAAAGCCAGGAGAAGATGAAGCAGCCTAAAAAGGGTTAGCATGAGGTTTCTGGCATTTATGAGTGTAACTGTCATGAAACATGTGAAATCTTTCTAATTTCATACATTGTCTTTCCAATTTTCCACCATATTGGCAAGTGCTGTTGCATTTTAACTTTACTGAAAGATTTATGCATCCTAAAATACTAAGCAGATTCATTAAACATGAAAAGAGACAATCATCAGCCTCTATTTTGAGTTATGACCATAGACTGTAAGATGGGCGGAGCCTCCGTGATGTCACATTTAGGTTTCTGAAGGGCTGAAATGAAGATCACTGGACGGTTTCCAATGTCGCCATCTTGGTGGCATCATGCGTGTCGTCTGTCCTGGAAAATACAAAAAAGGAGGTAGACCCGAAAGGGGGCTGTGAGCGTAGGGGTGGATGATTGACATCTACCAAACTCTGACCTGCCTGTAGCTAAGAGCTTACTTTAGCTAACAGGAGCTAAGAGGAGTTTACAAGAGTAAACCAGCTAATGGAGGTGGGAGTTTTGAAGCTAAATCAAGCTGTTACCGACCAAAACCTCAATCATGCTGCACTCTGCCTTCTTGCAGAGGGGTATCAGGTACCTGTCAATCAAAAGCACACGTCCCCAAAATAAACCAGTTCTATAAATGATCTATATGTACGTTATATGTTTCTAGCTTTATTATAATTTTTATTCTTTTTAAATAAATTCACCACTTTGTAAACAAATAAAGAATTTTATTGAACATTTTTAATATTCAGTTTCAGTAAATTTGCAGCTGGTTGACAGCAAGTCAGATATATTTGAAGCCCCTTCATGAACCCGTCAACCTGAAAGACTTTCCAGGTAAAGTTTGTTAAAAGTTCTCTGTCCAACACAGCATTTGGATCTGGAACAGCTAGATTGTATTGATGCTTTAAGCTACAATATGTTGGAAAGGACAACAAAGACTGTTCAAGTTCAAGTAAAATGACTTTTCAGCTCCTTCTACACATGCTAATTATTGTTTTCTTATTCTTTAAAAAACAACATTTGTTCAGCTTGTTCTCACAACATTTGGCAACAATAGCAGACTTGTATTTATGCATCAAAGCATCAACTAAACTCAGACCGTGTTGGTCAAGATCGGCTCTGTAATGACAGTCTGACCAAAACAACAAAGTGAACACATCAGCTGATCCAAATACACTATTCACAAAAAGTTAGGGATATTCAGCTTTTGGGTGAAATTTCACAACAAGCCTAAAATGCATTCAAACCTGTACAGGTGAACTTAATGTGATCTTCTCTAAGCTTTTAAATGCACATGTCCAACTGTTAAATGTTTCAATAAATTTTGCACAAGTTGCTGTTCTCTAACAAGGAGCTTAACGGCAAAAATCACGGCAGGTGTGTGATCCTTGAATTGACCAATAAATGTCCTGGTTCAATTAGAGCTGGTGTTTAAACAGTTGTCCTCATCATGCTGTTCACATTTTGACATCATGAGACCAAGACGACACCTAACAATGGAACAACAGTCCCTTGCCATTGCGATGCTTCAAACAGGACGTTCTCAGACAGAAGTGGCCACTGAGCTTGGAGTGTCACAGAGTGTCATCAGCAGGTTGCAACAGAGATATGGAGAGACTGGAAGAGTCACAGAAAGGCCTAGAAGTGGACGTCCTTTGGCCACATCCCGTGCTGATGACCGCTACATTGTGAACACTGCTCTGAGAAACCGGATGATGAATGCCACTCAACTCCAGGCACGTTTAAGAGAGGTGAGAGGCACCCAAGTGTCACGTCAGACCATTCCAAACCGTTTCCATCAGCGTGGTCTGCGTGCTAGACGACCTGCACGGGTACCTGACCACACCACCAGGCACAGGCATCATCGTCTTGCATGGGCCAGGGAGCATTTACGCTGGACGAGGAACCAGTGGGCCTCAGTGCTGTTCTCTGATGAAAGTCGATTCACGCTGAGCAGAAATGATGGCCGGCAACGATGTTGGAGACGTCAGGGAGAGCGCTATGCATCAGCCACTGTTGTCACCAGGCCAGCTTTTGGTGGTGGCGGTGTTACAGTGTGGGCAGGGGTGTCCACTTGGTACAGAACTGCCCTACACTTTGTGAATGGTACAGTGACAAGCCCATACTACCTGAATAACATCATTAATCCAGTGATTGTGCCCCTACATGAACAGCACAGGCCTAATTTCATCTTCATGGACGACAATGCTCCTGCTCATCGAGGCCGCATCATCAGGGAACAGCTGTTGGAGACTGGTGTACCTCAAATGGAATGGCCTGCACTCTCTCCAGACCTGAATCCCATTGAAAACCTGTGGGATCAGCTGAGCCGTCGTGTAGAGGCTCGAGACCCTGCACCCCAGAACCTCAATGACCTGAGGACTGCCCTTCAAGAAGAGTGGGATGCCATGCCTCAGCAGGCAATAAGTTGCCTTGTGAACAGCATGAGACGTCGTTGTCAAGCTGTAATTGATGCTCAAGGGCACATGACGAGATATTGAGACGTTCACATTTTTTGTTGTGGTGTAACTACCATTGTTGTTGCCTTTTGTGTTGAATGGATTTTTTGAGATGAGGAAATCAGTAGTGCATCCTTCTACTTAAATGTCTTACTTTTATGATATTATATCACTGTAGCATGAACATATTGCATTTTCCATAAATTTCACCTGAAAGCCAAATATCCCTAACTTTTTGTGAGTAGTGTATATATTCCACCTCCAAGAACCAACAAAGAGTGAAGGGATGCATGGTAATGCATGCTCAGTACACAATACGATTTATGTATTGCACCAGTACCAGTATATGGTACTTTTTCCTTCAATCCTGTTATCGATACATCGTGCCCATTGAAGGAAAATCTCAACTACACAGAATATGGAAAATAATGAAAGTAAAGAACAGCAATAACTGAAGGAAATGTTTTTAAATGAAGAACAAATTAAACAAATAAAAAAGAAAGATTCATTTTTTTAAATGATGAAATAATTAAACCACAGATTATTCACATGTAATACGTTGAACAAATCTAAAGGTATCAGAACCAACTTTTGGACAGGCAGATATCCCAGTATCAATACACCCAATCTGAGCAGGGTGGAAGAATGAAAACTGCACGAGCTCTAGTCTAAATGTTTGTTTTTTTTTTAAATTTATAATATATAATGTGTGTTAGTTAATAGTTTTAGTGTTTCCTGCTCTAATCTACGTTCTGCGACCAAACTAGCACAAAGTTCTCGTCTTTTCATTTCACTGTTTTACTTCCTGTCTTTCACACATGCACATATGCATGCAACACACACACACACACACACACACACACCCTTCCAGAAAAGCATATCTACCCACTTCGTCTCTATGTAAAATGCTGTATTCCCAAGCATGAACCCTGTCTTAGCCTTTATCTGTGCTATTTTCAGAGACAGCAGTTAGAGAAGTATTGTGAGAAGTGATACAAAAGCTTTCTTCTCCAGGGAGGGAGAGATGCAGAGAAGCTATTCATCTCCCCTTTTTCCTTACTCCTAGAGGGGCCACTTCAGATGCTTAAACCAAAAAAAAAAAAAAAAAAAAAAAAAAAAAAAAGAAAAAATATATTTTAACTGCATTAAATAATGCAGGTAGTCCACAAAAACATCTTCTATTCTTACCTTTTCTTTCTGTTCTTTCCCAGGCCATCAGTAACACCAGATTCAGATCCAGCACAGCATTAACTGTAAGTAAAAGCCAAAGTGTGAAAGTTTAGTCCTTTCTCCTTTTCATAATGTCTGCTATTGAAACTCTGCAAAAGTGATGACAGTACAGTTATGCTTCCTGCTGTGGACGTTTGATAGCAGTTTGGAAAAGAGACTCTTGTGTCCACTGCTTCATGGTACAGTTCTGCTTTACTGGAATGAAAAATGTGCGCTGTTTTACACAAACAGCTGAATACACTGCCTGTTTGGAAAAAAGCAACAGAAGAAGTCTAATATCTGTTGGACCTCCTTTATCAGCATCATTCTTTGCTGCATTGTTTCTATGAGCTTCTGATATTTATTTTTGTATCCACTGTTGCATTAAAATTTTCCCCAAGATCCTGTATGGACGGGAGTCTGACCTCCAGCTCCTCCCAAAGACTCAACAGGGTTCAAGTCAGGAGCCTGTGGCAACAAATCTATGCTTAAACTGGTGTCTCCTGTTCCCTGAACCACTCTTTCACAATCTGACCGCATGAATTGGTCAGGTGTCGTCTTGGAATATGGCATCAGGGAAGCTGGAATAACCTGCTCATTCAGGATACTCAGCCAGTAAGCTGACATCATTCTTTCGATATATAATGTTACTGAATCTAGACTTGAACCTAAACTTCAACCTAGACCTGACCAGCTGCAGCAAGCCCAGATCATGGACTAGCCCCAGGGTCGATCTGGACCCTTGAGACTGCAGGACCTTCAGAATCCAGTCTTTATGCTGGTTTTCCGGTTGTCCTGTCTGATCGGTGGTTTTCTTATTGTAATGTTATGTTAGGTTATCGTAATGGATTTGGGGTTGAAGATGCCATCATATACCTGCTGTTGTTGGTGAAGAAATGAGAATCTGCTCTCTGCATCGGGTTGGGGGTGGGAGGTAAACAAGGTGTTGTAGCTTAAAGATTGTCATGAATGCAGGCATTAAACAAATGTTAAATTGTCTTAGTTAAATCCAGATGATGACAGTGTCTTTGCCTGTTATACAGATATATTTTGGGGGGTGGGGGGGTTGCTAGGTGGGATACTTCTTTGGGCTGGAGGGCACACTTGATGGCAGCTTCTATGTTGGCCTTGGACTTGGCTTGCTCTGGTGTTTTACATGCTGCATTGGGTTTTGGGCTTCTACCCAGTGTTAGTTATGGGTGATTGCTTTGACTGCTCTTGTTTCCACTGTTGCTCTGAGTTGTGCTCAACTGGTAAATCATGAGCCCATGCAATATAGCAGCTATGTGTGAGATGGGATGCATGATGTGGAGAGGTAGGTCATTGTACTGACGTACTGAGCAGATGTTTCATGATCAGGCGTTCCCTCCTCGTCTGCATTCATGCTGTGGTTCGTCGCATTGTTGGGTCCGTAACTGTAAACATTTCCAGTCTGTGTGGAAGTGACCTCAGTTTGAATGTTGATGCCACATTTCCTCTGACTTTGACATCACAAATGTGAGACAAATCACAGTATTCTGATAATTCATATTGTTTCAAAGTCAATATCCGATAAATCATCTAAAACTGCAGAAGTGTTTTTTTTTTTCTGTTTTATTTTTTTACTCAAATGGAAGGTTTGTTCAGTATTATAGATCTTTTCCAGAAAAATCCATAGATGAGGCTTAAGCTGGAGCACCGGAAAGAGACAATACTTCCATTATAGCATGTAAACAGTAGAAGAAAACAGTTTTTGTTGTGCTATTTATAGCATCGAGCAGCTGGGGGTTTTCTGGTGAAGGTTGCATCCTCATACATCATGCAGGACCATATACCAGAATGCTGATTCTGTGTATTTGTTGGGTTTCTTCTCATGGAGACTGACGAAATTCCTCGTGGAATTTGGACAATGGTTATATTGATATCTATGTCCAAAAAATTGACTATATTTTGATTTAATAAGCATGCAAACTTCTATAGCAGCTTAATAAACTAAGCTACTGTCTCTGCGGTAATGTAGATACTTCAGGTACGCAGTACCGGCACTTTTAAATTGTATCCTTTTGCATCCCGGGACTATTTATTTTACAGCGTATGGTGCATACCAAGACTTTTGCCAGCTTTCCTCAGCAATCAGTATACCCTCCTACAACTTCACCACATATTACAGCTCATTTATGTTCATTTTAATTAAAAGTCTCCTCAAAAGAAATGTATTAAGACCGGTTTAGACACACAACGCTTGCTGTAGCCTACTAAACCACACCACACGTCATGTTGTTCACTCCTTTGTGTTTACATTGAAGTGGACGTGCTTTTAATGAGAGGAAAGGTGGAGAAAAAAACTATGGCTGCTGTAATGTTAGCCTGGCTCCAAAAGGGCAAGAAGAAACAAACTGGAACTGGAGCTGAGTGATGACAGTAGTACTACTAACAGTCATTTACTACAGTAGTACTACTAACAGTCATTTACTACAGTAGTACTACTAACAGTCATTTCCTACAGTAGTACTACTAACAGTCATTTCCTACAGTAGTACTACTAATAGTCATTTACTACAGTAGTACTAACAGTCATTTCCTATAGTAGTACTACTAACAGTCATTTCCTACAGTAGTACTACTAACAGTCATTTCCTACAGTAGTACTACTAATAGTCATTTACTACAGTAGTACTAACAGTCATTTCCTATAGTAGTACTACTAACAGTCATTTACTACAGTAGTACTACTAACAGTCATTTACTACAGTAGTACTACTAACAGTCATTTACTACAGTAGTACTACTAACAGTCATTTACTACAGTAGTACTACTAACAGTCATTTACTACAGTAGTACTACTTAACAGTCATTTACTACAGTAGTACTACTAACAGTCATTTACTACAGTAGTACTACTAACAGTCATTTCCTACAGTAGTACTACTAACAGTCATTTCCTACAGTAGTACTACTAACAGTCATTTCCTACAGTAGTACTACTAACAGTCATTTACTACAGTAGTACTACTAACAGTCATTTACTACTGTAGTACTACTAACAGTCATTTCCTACAGTAGTACTACTTAACAGTCATTTACTACAGTAGTACTACTAACAGTCATTTACTACAGTAGTACTACTAACAGTCATTTCCTACAGTAGTACTACTAACAGTCATTTCCTACAGTAGTACTACTAACAGTCATTTCCTACAGTAGTACTACTAACAGTCATTTACTACAGTAGTACTACTAACAGTCATTTACTACTGTAGTACTACTAACAGTCATTTCCTACAGTAGTACTACTAACAGTCATTTCCTACAGTAGTACTACTAACAGTCATTTCCTACAGTAGTACTACTAACAGTCATTTCCTACAGTAGTACTACTAACAGTCATTTCCTACAGTAGTACTACTAACAGTCATTTCCTACAGTAGTACTACTAACAGTCATTTACTACAGTAGTACTACTAACAGTCATTTCCTACAGTAGTACTACTAACAGTCATTTACTACAGTAGTACTACTAACAGTCATTTCCTACAGTAGTACTAACAGTCATTTCCTATAGTAGTACTACTAACAGTCATTTCCTACAGTAGTACTAACAGTCATTTACTACAGTAGTACTACTAACAGTCATTTCCTACAGTAGTACGACTAACAGTCATTTACTGCAGTAGTACTACTAACAGTCATTTACTACAGTAGTACTACTTAACAGTCATTTACTACAGTAGTACTACTAACAGTCATTTACTACAGTAGTACTACTAACAGTCATTTACTACAGTAGAACTACTAACAGTCATTTACTACAGTAGTACTACTAACAGTCATTTACTACAGTAGTACTACTTAACAGTCATTTACTACAGTAGTACTACTAACAGTCATTTCCTACAGTAGTACTACTAACAGTCATTTCCTACAGTAGTACTACTAACAGTCATTTACTACAGTAGTACTACTAACAGTCATTTACTATAGTAGTACTACTAACAGTCATTTACTACAGTAGTACTACTAACAGTCATTTACTACAGTAGTACTACTAACAGTCATTTACTACAGTAGTACGACTAACAGTTATTTACTATAGTAGTACTACTAACAGTCATTTCCTACAGTAGTACTACTAACAGTCATTTACTGCAGTAGTACTACTAACAGTCATTTACTACAGTAGTACTACTAACAGTCATTTACTACAGTAGTACTACTAACAGTCATTTCCTACAGTAGTACTACTAACAGTCATTTACTACAGTAGTACTACTAACAGTCATTTACTACAGTAGTACGACTAACAGTTATTTACTATAGTAGTACTACTAACAGTCATTTCCTACAGTAGTACTACTAACAGTCATTTACTGCAGTAGTACTACTAACAGTCATTTACTGCAGTAGTACTACTAACAGTCATTTACTACAGTAGTACTACTTAACAGTCATTTACTACAGTAGTACTACTAACAGTCATTTACTGCAGTAGTACTACTAACAGTCATTTACTACAGTAGTACTACTAACAGTCATTTACTACAGTAGTACTACTAACAGTCATTTCCTACAGTAGTACTACTAACAGTCATTTACTACAGTAGTACGACTAACAGTTATTTACTATAGTAGTACTACTAACAGTCATTTCCTACAGTAGTACTACTAACAGTCATTTACTGCAGTAGTACTACTAACAGTCATTTACTGCAGTAGTACTACTAACAGTCATTTACTACAGTAGTACTACTTAACAGTCATTTACTACAGTAGTACTACTAACAGTCATTTACTGCAGTAGTACTACTAACAGTCATTTACTACAGTAGTACTACTTAACAGTCATTTACTACAGTAGTACTACTAACAGTCATTTACTACAGTAGTACTACTAACAGTCATTTCCTACAGTAGTACGACTAACAGTTATTTACTATAGTAGTACTACTAACAGTCATTTCCTACAGTAGTACTACTAACAGTCATTTACTGCAGTAGTACTACTAACAGTCATTTACTGCAGTAGTACTACTAACAGTCATTTACTACAGTAGTACTACTTAACAGTCATTTACTACAGTAGTACTACTAACAGTCATTTACTGCAGTAGTACTACTAACAGTCATTTACTACAGTAGTACTACTTAACAGTCATTTACTACAGTAGTACTACTAACAGTCATTTCCTACAGTAGTACTACTAACAGTCATTTACTACAGTAGTACTACTAATAGTCATTTCCTACAGTAGTACTACTAACAGTCATTTACTACAGTAGTACTACTAACAGTCATTTACTACAGTAGTACTACTAACAGTAATTTACTACAGTAGTACTACTTAACAGTCATTTACTACTGTAGTACTACTAACAGTCATTTACTACAGTAGTACTACTAACAGTCATTTACTACAGTAGTACTACTAACAGTCATTTACTACAGTAGTACTACTTAACAGTCATTTACTACTGTAGTACTACTAACAGTCATTTACTACTGTAGTACTACTAACAGTCATTTACTACAGTAGTACTACTAACAGTCATTTACTACAGTAGTACTACTAACAGTCATTTACTACAGTAGTACTACTTAACAGTCATTTACTACAGTAGTACTACTAATAGTCATTTCCTACAGTAGTACTACTAACAGTCATTTACTACAGTAGTACTACTAACAGTCATTTACTACAGTAGTACTACTTAACAGTCATTTACTACAGTAGTACTACTAATAGTCATTTCCTACAGTAGTACTACTAACAGTCATTTACTACAGTAGTACTACTAACAGTCATTTACTGCAGTAGTACTACTAACAGTCATTTACTACAGTAGTACTACTTAACAGTCATTTACTACAGTAGTACTACTAACAGTCATTTCCTACAGTAGTACTACTTAACAGTCATTTCCTACAGTAGTACTACTAACAGTCATTTACTACAGTAGTACTACTAACAGTCATTTACTACAGTAGTACTACTAACAGTCATTTACTACAGTAGTACTACTAACAGTCATTTACTGCAGTAGTACTACTAACAGTCATTTACTACAGTAGTACTACTTAACAGTCATTTACTACAGTAGTACTACTAACAGTCATTTACTACAGTAGTACTACTAACAGTCATTTACTACAGTAGTACTACTAACAGTCATTTCCTACAGTAGTACGACTAACAGTTATTTACTATAGTAGTACTACTAACAGTCATTTCCTACAGTAGTACTACTAACAGTCATTTACTGCAGTAGTACTACTAACAGTCATTTACTGCAGTAGTACTACTAACAGTCATTTACTACAGTAGTACTACTTAACAGTCATTTACTACAGTAGTACTACTAACAGTCATTTACTGCAGTAGTACTACTAACAGTCATTTACTACAGTAGTACTACTTAACAGTCATTTACTACAGTAGTACTACTAACAGTCATTTCCTACAGTAGTACTACTAACAGTCATTTACTACAGTAGTACTACTAATAGTCATTTCCTACAGTAGTACTACTAACAGTCATTTACTACAGTAGTACTACTAACAGTCATTTACTACAGTAGTACTACTAACAGTAATTTACTACAGTAGTACTACTTAACAGTCATTTACTACTGTAGTACTACTAACAGTCATTTACTACAGTAGTACTACTAACAGTCATTTACTACAGTAGTACTACTAACAGTCATTTACTACAGTAGTACTACTTAACAGTCATTTACTACTGTAGTACTACTAACAGTCATTTACTACTGTAGTACTACTAACAGTCATTTACTACAGTAGTACTACTAACAGTCATTTACTACAGTAGTACTACTAACAGTCATTTACTACAGTAGTACTACTTAACAGTCATTTACTACAGTAGTACTACTAATAGTCATTTCCTACAGTAGTACTACTAACAGTCATTTACTACAGTAGTACTACTAACAGTCATTTACTACAGTAGTACTACTTAACAGTCATTTACTACAGTAGTACTACTAATAGTCATTTCCTACAGTAGTACTACTAACAGTCATTTACTACAGTAGTACTACTAACAGTCATTTACTGCAGTAGTACTACTAACAGTCATTTACTACAGTAGTACTACTTAACAGTCATTTACTACAGTAGTACTACTAACAGTCATTTCCTACAGTAGTACTACTTAACAGTCATTTCCTACAGTAGTACTACTAACAGTCATTTACTACAGTAGTACTACTAACAGTCATTTACTACAGTAGTACTACTAACAGTCATTTACTACAGTAGTACTACTAACAGTCATTTACTGCAGTAGTACTACTAACAGTCATTTACTACAGTAGTACTACTTAACAGTCATTTACTACAGTAGTACTACTAACAGTCATTTACTACAGTAGTACTACTAACAGTCATTTACTGCAGTAGTACTACTAACAGTCATTTACTGCAGTAGTACTACTAACAGTCATTTACTACAGTAGTACTACTTAACAGTCATTTACTACAGTAGTACTACTAACAGTCATTTACTGCAGTAGTACTACTAACAGTCATTTACTACAGTAGTACTACTTAACAGTCATTTACTATAGTAGTACTACTAACAGTCATTTACTACAGTAGTACTACTAACAGTCATTTACTACAGTAGAACTACTAACAGTCATTTACTACAGTAGTACTACTTAAAAGGTCAATGAAGGTCAGATACAGCAGTACTACTTCTGTAGTACTACTAACAGTACTATGGCAGACTAAGTGTACGGCCGGTCAGTATTTATGCAGATAATTTCTAGATTAAGGATAATATTACTAAGTGTTATGGACCAGGCCTGATGCTGGGAAAATATATTTTACAGAGGAATAGTGTAATTGTATTACATGTTAAATTAGTCTGGTAAGAAGCTAAATAAGTCTAAATGTAGAACTTTTCATGTTTTTAACCCTTTCATGCATAGTGGCTCTGTAGGGGGTACATATTTACAAGCCCTTTTCTTGCATATTCCTGAATGAGGAGGATATTTCTGTAAATAAACCACTTCACTCGGTGTTAGAATAAAAAAATGATGATACAATTGAACAGAATGTAATTACACAACATTGCCTTTGCAATAAATAGGAAAAGAAAAGGCTACAGCTATATTTTATTTGAGATTTACATTATATTATGATTATATATTATTTTATAACTATTTTGTAGAGTACATGAAAATCAATCATAAAACATTCTCAATATCACTAATTAACAAAAAAAAAAAAGTATCATTGCATATTTTTAGAGGTTAAATACTGTATTTAAAAAAAGTTGCATTGTTCTTTATTAATTCATGCATGAAAGGGTTAATAAACTTTAAGTTTCTGTATTTACTTTTCAGTGTTATTTTTAATGTCCAGCAATGAGGCTTGAAGTTTATAAAAGTGTCTCCATGGTACTTTGAATTTGGCAAATGTGGCTTTGATTTAGAACTTGTGTTTGTTTGTTTGTTTTTTTTGTCATTTCTGTGCAATAAAACTATGAATGTATAGATAAATTTATAGATCTACATATAAGTATGTTTTGGTCCCATATTTGCAGGACAAACTGACAGCAAGTCATTAAGGGAGTTCCACCACTTATTTTGTTCCATTTAAAGCACTGATGTACCTGGTGGCTTTCCTTGTTTTGCCTCTGAAGTTGTCATTATTTTGATCAGTATGCGGGCAGATTAGCGTCATGTTAGCTGCAGCTTTTGGGCCTTTGACAGTGACATATTTCTAACTGAATACTAGCAGCTAATCACAGCTTGTTTTCAGACCTTTCTGCAGCAGCTTCAACAAACTGGGGACCCATAATGTCCACACTTTCCTGTTTGTCCCTGGTGTTGTCCTGGACTGAGCTTCTGGAACAGGATGGCTGCCTGCTCTGCATCTGCTGGACTGCTTCATCTGATTGGTCGGATTGGGTCGCACCGTTAAGGGAGGGAAGTTAAAGTCAGTCCACCAGCATCTGCACTGGACCCCCGTCACCCTGGAGAAAAGAATGATGTAGAAGGTTGAGAAAAGATACAAAGTTGGGTTAAAGAGTCAAAAATAACATGAAGAGTAATGTCCAGTGTGGAGTTGGATAAGTCCTCACGCTCTTGTGCGTATGTGTGTGTGTGTGTGTGTGCGCGCTCACAAGCTTTGTGTACTTGTGACTGAAGTGTTCGCTGGGGTGTAAAACATTTACATTACTGTGGGAAGAAGGTGTGAAGCAGCAAGACAGTCAGCTACATCTTGTCCCCTGGCCTGTTGACTACATGGGCTACTGGTGTACTGTCACAGCTTTCACACACACACACACACACACACACACACACACACACACTGCTCGCTGTGTTGCCTCTCTGACCTGAGATTGCTGTGTGCTGCTACTTATACCTAAAGAAGCACTGAGCCATACTCTAACACACACACACACACACACACACACACACACAGTACGATACACAATGATTTATGGCCTCCGATACAGTCAATAAGAGCCAGGGCCAAGATGAAGGACTTGGGCAGCAGCAAGCAGGACACACACATGAGAAGAAACACACAAGCACACACTCTGATGTCAATTAGCTAAATGTAAAGGAGTGAGCCGTTTTCCAGCACGACTCTCTTCATTACGTCCCTGTTTAATGCAGCTGTTGTCTCTGCTGCTCCCAGTTAAATGTCTCTGCAAGCAAACATCTGATTCACTTCACAATAAATTCCTAAATATTACAGTCAATGTCCGACTCAGACAGCAGTAGTTTCTATCCCAGTTGCTCCGTCTTCATGCAACCAGTAAACTCCACATACACAAGTAAGAAAAAAAAAAAAAACAAATTCATTTGACGAACTACATCAGCAGTCTCCAAGTTTAAGTATAATTTCATTCCTGCTCCTTTATCTTCACAAGCTGTGGCACAGAATCTAATTAATAGCATTCAGATTATCCAGAAAGCAAGAATCTACTTGTGTCTAATGATTAAATAAATACGCGCACATACCTCTGTATACTCTCAGCAGATGCAGATATCAGGGCTGTGATGTTTCCGTCCCAGTTCGATTCTATTCGATTTTTTTGGTGCCAATTCGATTTAAATTGTGATTCTCATGATTCCCAGATTTTACTCGTCATTTTTCTTGATTTAAATGAGGAAAAAACAACCCAGTAGCCAGACCATCATTCTACTGTTATAATGCACAAGAAGACAAGTAAAAAAATCAACAATAAAAATGACAAACATTTTATCGGGGATGATTTTTATTTATTGAAAAAAAAAAAAAATCATTTTAAAATTGGGAAGCAAAAAATCCCAATATTTGATTTCTCCATTTCATTTTCCCACCTTAACAGATATATTGTATCCTGACTATCTACATTTCCATGTATACTTACATCTGTACATACATTTATACAGGTGTAAACATTTACATCATCATACATACACACACACACACACACACACACACACACACCTATTTGTGTGTGTGAGTATATTTTGTGCTTTCAGAAAACCTTTTAACAGACCACACCCGTGTGCATTGCTGTTTTCTGAAAACCAGTTTTTCCCTCAACCTGATGCTGGGTGGACAATGTTTGACTTCTGCTTCAACTTTATTCCATCATTTTAGAATCTGAACTGTGGGCACATCTGTGTTGTAGTTGAGCAGGAAGTGGGAGGAGAGTGGGATGATGACATGCAACACGGGGCTGCAGACCAGGATTCAAACCTGAGGGGTCAATGGGTCAAACCGTCGGTGACTGAACATCGCGGTTTAGCAGAAAAAGCTTGTTTGCAGGAGTTAGAACGATGTCCAGCAGTCTGTAACTTCACCATGAGAAATGTTGGCATGTTTTTCATGTTAGATGCTTTTAGTTTTTCTTTCTCACCCTTTTGTACCGTCTACAACACAGGTGTCAAGCTCCAGTCCTGGAGGGCCGCTATCCTGCAGGTTTTAGTTGTCTCCATGCTCCAACCCACCTGACCGAAATTCCAAAATTGGCTGACAAGAAGCTGCTTGATCCATTTGATTTGAATCAGCTGTGTTGGTGGAGGGAAACAACAAAAACCGGATACCAGCCCTCGAAGACTGGAGTTTGACAGCCAGGCCTAAAACATAGGATTCATTTGGGTTATTTCATAACTTTTCATTAAAGTGGTCCACGGTAGACTTGCGTGAGTCTTTCTAGCTGTCACCCTGCCTGAAGGCAAGCCATCTACCTGAGGCAGTGGCTTCAAACAGACAGTTTTATCTGCTAATTCAGAGAATACCTTCATGTACAGATATTGTTTCAAAGAGAATCACTTCTTTTCATGTCAAGAATTCCCGTGTGTGTGTGTGTGTGTGTGACGTGCTGGTATAGCACCAGTCTACATACTTCAGCATTTAGCTTCCAACAAACAAATCTGAGTGGTGTAAGAGACACATTCACGACTCCAGCCTGCATGTTTTGCAGTTGCTGGTGTTTCCAGAATATTTGCCTATTTTCATGAGCGAATGTGATTTCCTGAAGTCTCAGGGAACCGTGTGTCATGACACGACAAGCAGCTCTGTCTTAGCCGTGAGTTTGCAACTCGTTTCATGGCAGCTTGTGTTGAGTTGAAGTGCAGAAGGGTTCTGCTGTCATGGAGCTGCATCGTTCTAACTCAATTCAAGATAAAAAGCTCCAATTATTCCAAAGCACTGGTCCATAGAGTGAAGACAGTTGTTTGTTTATGTATTTAAAAGCATCAAATGCAACATTTTGTCATGTTTTCTGCCATCCAGAGCAGTTTTTATCCCCAAAACTTACAATGATATGGAATAAAAACATGTAATGCAGGAGGTGTGAAAGTGCAGGTCCAGAACAGAACATAGAACCTGCAGTGGGAACACAGCTTCTGTCTCCATGACCACCTCATTTATCTAAAAACTTTGGTGTTTAGCAGATCTTTCCTGAGCCTGTAAGTGGTCCTAATGTCCAGGCTGAGGAGACATGCAAAGGGCTGGGAATCGAACTGCTGACCTTCTAGTTAGTCTGACTTTCCCACCGCATGCTACTCTGATGAAAGTTGCTTCTCTTCTTTTCCTCTAGTCTTTTATAAATCCCTCCCCTCCTTTCTCTCTTCAGACTTTTGTTTGCCTAATAAACACCAGAGTATCTCTTAGCAAAGAAATAAAGAGCACTCTTTTTTACAGAGACACAAGCTGCACTTCCACATAAAACAACAGCCAATTACATTTAGGATGCCGCTCCCCTTCCTGCGCCATAAAACAAGGATAACAACGTGAAATCTGGAAACAAAAGGCAAGCACTTTCTCTACTCATCTGTGGTCTCTGGAGCAGTTTCAGGGGCTCAGTGACAACTTTTTTATGTTATTCTTTTTCATTACAGTTTGCTTTTTCAGATTACATCTGTATTCAGCTGTTCAGCCCATATCACGCCAGACGCATCACATGTAGCTCGTTTTATCAGGACCCCTACCAAACGGAACACCAGCATGTGGAGAAAATAATGATTGAAAGCTCTCTGAGGAAGGGACTTTTAAGTAAAATCCACCGACACTGCAGTGAAATCCTGTTTTCCTACAGAGACGTCAAAATGTTGCAAAAAGCAGAAGGAACAAACTGTGTATTACCTCACAGAAAAGCCAGCATAGCTGTGAAGTTGTGTTTTTGTTTTCTGGATTAGATCTCACTGTTTCTTCTGCAGAAAACAAGAAGCATTGTATAAAATGGTCTAAAATCCTAGTTTCACACCTGTTGCTCTCGAGAGGAACGCTACACGAGTTTCCGAGATCAACGGATTGTGCGGCGTCACCTGTAAAGTAAGGTTAGATAAGTTTTACCAAAAAAAAGCTGCTTTTGGCACTTTTTGGTGTCATAATGTAAATGAGGTCACCTAGAAGTTGGTCTTCCAAACACACATCATGTTGTGCACGAGCTCCAGGTGCACCTCGAAGACGCCGTGATGCACACCTCTGGCCAAGTTAGCCAGTAGCCTCTGTATCTGTAGTCCCAGATATTCTGCTCGTCCTGAATGATGAGCCAACATGCTGCAAAACGCTGGCAGGACCAGGCTCTCCGCCATATCGATGGCTGGCAGCCAATGAGAAAACAACAGGGTTCAATCTGATAAATGTTTATCTGGGCATCAAGCTAGGATGGAAAGTTTTATTCTGCTCATCATTTTTATCATTTTACTGAATGAAAAATAGAAAAAAAGCTGTTGGTGGGCTTTTATAAGAGTCAAATAAAATAAAAATCTATTTCATATTTGAAGTTTTTGTGTATCTCAGGTCCAATGCGTTAGTAGACAAGGTTTAGTTGGAAAGATTTTCACATCATGGTGTGGTTCCTGTTTTTTTCCTGTGTTCTGCAGTACCAGTCCGATGCTTCACGACCACGTCTTTATTAAAAAAGTGTCCAATCTTCTGACTGGTGTGAAATAAATCCAGTGAAAAGCATGCAGGACTCTCAGGATGTTGCTGAAGGGTAACCATTGAGCTCTGAGATGCCAGAGAGACAAACTTCCTTTATGATGACAGCTGCCGCGACTGCAGAGAATGATGCTGGAACTGTCTGAGTCTGACAGGAACGTGTAGGTCGACTGGATTCCAGTTACAGAGGAGCTGTTGGAGATGGTGTGTCACATAAATCAATCAAACATCTTCAACTTCTTGCAGTTCTTCGTAGTAAAATAAACGTAAAAATCCCAATTTATTTCTGTTTCTTGTAACTTGCTGTCATATCACTGCTTTTCTGCCCCACATGAGGTCATATCACAGCGTATGCACCCCCCTGGACTAAACAGACTGTCACTAAACCCCTTTCATGAAGCTACCATGAAGCCTTCCAGAGGATTTTTGTTGCTTTTCTGCTCCAACGCACCTGACTGAAAGTAACGAGTCGTTATGCAGAATTTCATCGGCTGTTGGATCCTCTTAATTTGTGTTGGAGCAGGAACACACTGACGACCAAACTGAGTAGTCCTGCCTTGACGGTTGCGATTAAATCGGAAGAGGATTGCATCATGGTGAACCCCAGACTGGATGAGATTTCCTTTCTTGTCCTGAGCAGCCTGCAGCTTATCCCTCATCAAACTGGCTTTACTGGACACACTCACTGGAGGAGAATGCTGGGAGGGTGACACCTGCCTGCTGGCGGGTAGTCTACTTCTCCAGACTTAGAGATGAGCATGTTGTAAATCTTCAGCGTTTCATTCTAAAGGTCACTTCTGCCTGCGGCTGTCATTTAATGCATGTTCACTCAGATCTATGGATGCTGCGCAGGAGGAAACCAGTGTGAGAGGAAAAATGACTTAACAAATTGATTACGCTCGCTGTAATGACAAAATCAAATTAAAACAAGTGGAAGGATTTGATTTAGCACGTGCGGTTCTTCAAACACAAACACATTTCGAGTTCCAGTCCACAGTTTAGAAATCGACTCAGAATCAGGAGCATAAATCTTGATGTTCTTCATCCAACACGGAGTCAAACTTACTATGATTCATGTTAATTCATCATGAAAAACCAAAAACTTAGAGATTTATGGTCAACCTTTAGTTGCAACAGCCCCCACCCCCAATCCAAACAAAGCCAGTATGGTCTAACTGTACAATGTTTCTGCATCAATTGGAAAAGGTGCCGTAACCTGACAAAGCGATGGTTAACACATGGGAAGCATTAAAAGCTGTGTTTTCTGCACTGCTGCTTGAAGAAGCAGAGTGTTAAAAGCTTGGATAAGTGCTTTGTTTGTGTCACAGCTTTGATTTCAGCAAACCTGTGAATGTTGATCCAGTATAAAAACTCCAGCTGGCTTCTAGCCACCGTTGTGCTTTCAGAAGCCGTCCCTGTTTCAAAACGTCGTGAGATCGGTACATTAGCCACCAGTGCAAAACATGTTCCCGTTATTTTCTTCTGACCTGGATCTGGGTCATGTGTTTGCCACTTTCCTTTCTGTAATCACTCTCCTACTGGTGTACAGCCTCAGACAACTGGGCTTTCTACTGAAATTAAACGAAACATTAAACTCTGAAACTGCAAAACAATTTTATCTACAATTTGGGTGAAAAGTGTGAGACTTTTACGACAGGTTCAGCATCAAAATGAGCTGCTGCACAACAACAGATAAAGCTAATTACTAGCGATGACCTTAGCAGAAGGAGCAGACAGCAGGTCAGTCCAACACCGACAGGCAGGTTTATTTGTTTCTTGTGTTTACCAGTACACCTCAACCTCCGTCACACAAAACATACCAGTACACCTCAACCTTCCTTCACACAAAACATACCAGTACACCTCAACCTCCGTCACACAAAACATACCAGTACACCTCAACCTCCTTCACACAAAACATACCAGTACACCTCAACCTCCTTCACACAAAACATACCAGTACACCTCAACCTCTGTCACACAAAACATACCAGTACACCTCAACCTTCCTTCACACAAAACATACCAGTACACCTCAACCTCCTTCACACAAAACATACCAGTACACCTCAACCTCCGTCACACAAAACATACCAGTACACCTCAACCTCCTTCACACAAAACATACCAGTACACCTCAACCTCCGTCACACAAAACATACCAGTACACCTCAACCTCCGTCACACAAAACATACCAGTACACCTCAACCTCCGTCACACAAAACATACCAGTACACCTCAACCTCCGTCACACAAAACATACCAGTACACCTCAACCTCCGTCACACAAAACATACCAGTACACCTCAACCTTCCTTCACACAAAACATACCAGTACACCTCAACCTTCCTTCACACAAAACATACCAGTACACCTCAACCTCCGTCACACAAAACATACCAGTACACCTCAACCTCCGTCACACAAAACATACCAGTACACCTCAACCTCCGTCACACAAAACATACCAGTACACCTCAACCTCCGTCACACAAAACATACCAGTACACCTCAACCTCCGTCACACAAAACATACCAGTACACCTCAACCTCCGTCACACAAAACATACCAGTACACCTCAACCTCCGTCACACAAAACATACCAGTACACCTCAACCTCCGTCACACAAAACATACCAGTACACCTCAACCTCCGTCACACAAAACATACCAGTACACCTCAACCTCCTTCACACAAAACATACCAGTACACCTCAACCTCCTTCACACAAAACATACCAGTACACCTCAACCTCCTTCACACAAAACATACCAGTACACCTCAACCTCCTTCACACAAAACATACCAGTACACCTCAACCTCCGTCACACAAAACATACCAGTACACCTCAACCTTCCTTCACACAAAACATACCAGTACACCTCAACCTCCTTCACACAAAACATACCAGTACACCTCAACCTCCGTCACACAAAACATACCAGTACACCTCAACCTCCTTCACACAAAACATACCAGTACACCTCAACCTCCGTCACACAAAACATACCAGTACACCTCAACCTCCGTCACACAAAACATACCAGTACACCTCAACCTCCGTCACACAAAACATACCAGTACACCTCAACCTCCGTCACACAAAACATACCAGTACACCTCAACCTCCGTCACACAAAACATACCAGTACACCTCAACCTCCGTCACACAAAACATACCAGTACACCTCAACCTCCTTCACACAAAACATACCAGTACACCTCAACCTCCGTCACACAAAACATACCAGTACACCTCAACCTCCGTCACACAAAACATACCAGTACACCTCAACCTCCGTCACACAAAACATACCAGTACACCTCAACCTCCGTCACACAAAACATACCAGTACACCTCAACCTCCGTCACACAAAACATACCAGTACACCTCAACCTCCGTCACACAAAACATACCAGTACACCTCAACCTCCGTCACACAAAACATACCAGTACACCTCAACCTCCGTCACACAAAACATACCAGTACACCTCAACCTCCGTCACACAAAACATACCAGTACACCTCAACGTCCGTCACACAAAACATACCAGTACACCTCAACCTCCGTCACACAAAACATACCAGTACACCTCAACCTCTGTCACACAAAACATACCAGTACACCTCAACCTCCGTCACACAAAACATACCAGTACACCTCAACCTCCGTCACACAAAACATACCAGTACACCTCAACCTCCGTCACACAAAACATACCAGTACACCTCAACCTCCGTCACACAAAACATACCAGTACACCTCAACCTCCGTCACACAAAACATACCAGTACACCTCAACCTCCGTCACACAAAACATACCAGTACACCTCAACCTCCGTCACACAAAACATACCAGTACACCTCAACCTCCGTCACACAAAACATACCAGTACACCTCAACCTCCGTCACACAAAACATACCAGTACACCTCAACCTCCGTCACACAAAACATACCAGTACACCTCAACCTCCGTCACACAAAACATACCAGTACACCTCAACCTTCCTTCACACAAAACATACCAGTACACCTCAACCTCCGTCACACAAAACATACCAGTACACCTCAACCTCCGTCACACAAAACATACCAGTACATCTCAACCTCCGTCACACAAAACTTATCAGTACACCTCACCCTTCCTTCACACAAAACATACCAGTACACCTCAACCTCCGTCACACAAAACATACCAGTACACCTCAACCTCCGTCACACAAAACATACCAGTACACCTCAACCTCCTTCACACAAAACATACCAGTACACCTCAACCTCCGTCACACAAAACATACCAGTACACCTCAACCTCCGTCACACAAAACATACCAGTACACCTCAACCTCCTTCACAAAAAACATACCAGTACACCTCAACCTCCGTCACACAAAACATACCAGTACACCTCAACCTTCCTTCACACAAAACATACCAGTACACCTCAACCTCCGTCACACAAAACATACCAGTACACCTCAACCTCCGTCACACAAAACATACCAGTACACCTCAACCTCTGTCACACAAAACATACCAGTACACCTCAACCTCCTTCACACAAAACATACCAGTACACCTCAACCTTCCTTCACACAAAACATACCAGTACACCTCAACCTCCGTCACACAAAACATACCAGTACACCTCAACCTCCGTCACACAAAACATACCAGTACACCTCAACCTCCGTCACACAAAACATACCAGTACTCCTCAACCTCCGTCACACAAAACATACCAGTACACCTCAACCTCCGTCACACAAAACATACCAGTACACCTCAACCTCCGTCACACAAAACATACCAGTACACCTCAACCTCCGTCACACAAAACATACCAGTACACCTCAACCTCCGTCACACAAAACATACCAGTACACCTCAACCTCCGTCACACAAAACATACCAGTACACCTCAACCTCCTTCACACAAAACATACCAGTACACCTCAACCTCCGTCACACAAAACATACCAGTACACCTCAACCTCCGTCACACAAAACATACCAGTACACCTCAACCTCCGTCACACAAAACATACCAGTACACCTCAACCTCCGTCACACAAAACATACCAGTACACCTCAACCTCCGTCACACAAAACATACCAGTACACCTCAACCTCCGTCACACAAAACATACCAGTACACCTCAACCTTCCTTCACACAAAACATACCAGTACACCTCAACCTTCCTTCACACAAAACATACCAGTACACCTCAACCTCCGTCACACAAAACATACCAGTACACCTCAACCTCCGTCACACAAAACATACCAGTACATCTCAACCTCCGTCACACAAAACTTACCAGTACACCTCACCCTTCCTTCACACAAAACATACCAGTACACCTCAACCTCCGTCACACAAAACATACCAGTACACCTCAACCTCCGTCACACAAAACATACCAGTACACCTCAACCTCCTTCACACAAAACATACCAGTACACCTCAACCTCCGTCACACAAAACATACCAGTACACCTCAACCTCCGTCACACAAAACATACCAGTACTCCTCAACCTCCGTCACACAAAACATACCAGTACACCTCAACCTCCGTCACACAAAACATACCAGTACACCTCAACCTCCGTCACACAAAACATACCAGTACACCTCAACCTCCGTCACACAAAACATACCAGTACACCTCAACCTCCGTCACACAAAACATACCAGTACACCTCAACCTCCTTCACACAAAACATACCAGTACACCTCAACCTCCGTCACACAAAACATACCAGTACACCTCAACCTCCGTCACACAAAACATACCAGTACACCTCAACCTCCTTCACACGAAACATACCAGTACACCTCAACCTCCGTCACACAAAACATACCAGTACACCTCAACCTCCGTCACACAAAACATACCAGTACACCTCAACCTCCGTCACACAAAACATACCAGTACACCTCAACCTCCGTCACACAAAACATACCAGTACACCTCAACGTCCGTCACACAAAACATACCAGTACACCTCAACCTCCGTCACACAAAACATACCAGTACACCTCAACCTCCGTCACACAAAACATACCAGTACACCTCAACCTCCGTCACACAAAACATACCAGTACACCTCAACCTCCGTCACACAAAACATACCAGTACACCTCAACCTCCGTCACACAAAACATACCAGTACACCTCAACCTCCGTCACACAAAACATACCAGTACACCTCAACCTCCTTCACACAAAACATACCAGTACACCTCAACCTCCGTCACACAAAACATACCAGTACACCTCAACCTCCGTCACACAAAACATACCAGTACACCTCAACCTCCTTCACACAAAACATACCAGTACACCTCAACCTCCTTCACACAAAACATACCAGTACACCTCAACCTCCGTCACACAAAACATTCCAGTACACCTCAACCTCCGTCACACAAAACATACCAGTACACCTCAACCTCCGTCACACAAAACATACCGTGACCCCACCAAGGTTGAAAACATACTCTAAATGAAAAAAATAAAAATAAATAAAGGGAATAAAATGAATGACATAGACATTGACATACATGCACACACTGAGGTACATATGATGCAAGGAAATACATCATCATCACCTTCACTGTCGATCTACTTAGTTATGCTAGAAAAGGCAGAAAAACAAAAGAAAAACTTTACCTTCATTAGAAGCGGTGTTCCATTTTTCTGGTCTTAGTGAGGACATGAGCAGAAATATTTCTCCTCCTCATCATCATCACCACCGTCCTGGTCATTCTCATCATCTTCATCATCCCCATCATCATCATCATCATCATCATCAGCATCATCATCATTAATCATTTATCTTTTTTCAGACACAACTTAAATGAAACTTTAACACAGTTAAACAAAAAAGAAAGAAAAATTGTTTGAAAAGTAGCAAAGAATCAGTTTAAACATTAAAATAATGAACCACAGTATCAGTCTGGTACTTTTTCTTTCCAATCAAAATAATCATTCAACCATCCATTCATCCATCCATCCATTCCTCCATCCATCCATCCATCCACCCATCCATCCATTCCTCCATCCATCCATCCATCCATCCACCCATCCATCCATCCATCCATTCCTCCATCCATCCATCCATCCATCCATCCATCCATTCCTCCATCCATCCATCCATCCATACACCCATCCATCCATCCATCCATCCATCCATCCGTCCACCCATACGTCCACCCATACGTCCATCCATCCACCCATCCATCCATCCATCCACCCATACGTCCACCCATACGTCCATCCATCCATCCATCCATCCAGCAATCCATTCATTCATCCGTCCATCCATTCGTCCATCCATCCAGCCATCCATCCATCCATCCAGCCATCCATCCATCCATCCATCCATCCGTCCATTTATCCATTCATTCATCCGTCCATCCGTTCATCCATTCATCCATCCACCCATCCATCCATCCATCCATCCATCCATCCATCCATCCACCCATACGTCCACCCATACGTTCATCCATCCATCCATCCATCCATCCATCCATTCATCCATTCATCCATCCACCCATCCATGCATCCACCCATACATCCACCCATACGTCCATCCATCCATCCATCCATCCATTCATCCATCCAGCCATCCATCCATCCATCCATCCACCCATACGTCCACCCATACGTCCATCCATCCACCCATACGTCCACCCATACTTACATCCATCCATCCGTCTATCCATTCGTCCATCCATCCATCCGTCCATCCATCTGTCCATCCATCCTTCCAGCCATCCATCCATCCATCCATCCATCCATCCACCCATCCATCCATCCATCCATCCATCCATCCATCCATCCGTTCATCCATCCATCCATCCATCCATCCTTTTTTTTAACCACTTAGTCTTTCTAAGGGTTGTGAGGAGGCTGGAGTCCATTCCAGCACTCATTGGGCCAGAGCAGGTACAACCTGGACAGATCTACGGTCGATTGTAGGACCAGATAAAACCAGATGCAACCAAAACCCTTTATGAACCCTAATCTCCAGAACTCCTGGACTAACGCAGGTCTCATCTTAATCCAGTGGTTCATTTGAGCCAGATAATATCTACAATCACAGCCTTTCCTGCACCACATGTTCCTCAACTATTTCCTTCTGCTGCTTTGTAAATTTATTTATATTTGAGTTTTGCTTTTACTTAATCCATCCTAATAATCCACACCACTGACTGACACGTCCACCTCCTCCTCTGTGTGGAACAGACGCAATGTATTTTCTTTTATTCAGATGACCTGTTAGACTGTAACTCCCATCTCATTAGTTAAATGTCACCTGGAAGTGATACTTTCTTGCTTTGAATATGACAAAGGTTGTTTTCAGTTTGACCAGTTCCTCTAATTGTAGCCCATATACTCTGAAAAATAGTGTGTTTGTGTGTTCCCTAGAACCTACATTGTGTTATTTTTATTGCTCTCTTCTGTTGTATATATGATTCCTGCAGGTCGATGCCTGCAGGTCGCTTTTATGAGTTTTATCTCAGACTTCCAGACCATAACTCAGATATGGTAATACCACAGATGAATGCTGAAGTGTAAAAATCTCCCATTTACATAAATAAGGAAACATAAATATACTTTTCAGGTCCTCAAATAAGTACAAGTAGTTACGTTGAGATCCAGTTATGAACCCTGGTGGGTACAGAAGGCCAGACTGTCCTCTTGGGGACAGAAAAGTTCTAATGTTATATAGTCCTTTTCCTGATGGTGCAGAGGCAGCAGGCAAAGCTCTGTTTGCTCCTTTAGAAGAAAAGTTAGTCAATACTTTTCTTTTATTCAAAGATCACTCTCTGTCACTCAATCTCCAGCAGCCTACAGACTGGACTTGGGTCATGCTGTGAATGCTGGATGGAGTCTATACATCAACGCTCTTTTTGCATTTTTACTAAAGAAACAAATGTTTAAAAAAATAGTTAAATGATCTTCTTTTTCCTTTTTCTTCTGCTGAATAGAAGATACCTTGAGATTCTCTTCACCTGTTTGGTCCCTGTGAGCAGCAGAGGGCCTGATCTCATTACAGCAGCGTTGTGTTCTGTTATGCAAAGATTGATCCGACAGTCAACATCTTTCCTCTTCTCTCGGCGGATTTTCTTTCCTCTCAGTTGATTTGACAAGCAAGCTTGGAGGGGGGTGTCTGGATTTGGTGGGTGACACAGTGGCATACATAACTTTGGCACTTTTGCATGTAAAAAGAGCCATTTTGCAGTCAGGGACCCTGCTGATAAAAGCCATCTGAATGACTGCAAACATTTTGTTTTCCAATAAAACTGTTGTTCTTCATCTGCCTTAGAAACAGAATATGGTGATGTGCATTTATCATGTCTATTTTTTTTTTGTTAAACTTCATCCACATGGAAACCCAGTGGATGTTTCAAGCAATCTGGTCTGCCTGCTGAAAATTAGGAATTTTATGGGAACTACTGCATTTGCGGGCTTTTTGTATAAAATTCACAGACTGTATATAAAGATGGATGGAGCCTATGTGACGTCATCTGTACGTTTTTGAAGAGCTGAGCTGAAGCTCATTGACCGAAGTAACCCAGAGCTAACAGAAGCTAACAGGAGCTAACCAGCTAACAGAGGTACGAGCTAAAGCTAAATCTCAAACCAGATAAAACTGCAGTTGTGCTCCATTTGCAGCGGGATGTCAGGTACCTGTCAGTCAAAAGGACACACCCTTTCCAATGCTGAATTTCAAGATGAAATTTGTTGCAAATGAATGAGTTATAAAAAAAACAAAAAAACTCACTCCTCTCATAGTTGTCATGAAGATAACCTATTAAGACTAAAATGGATTTTTGTACCAGGCTGTATACATGTTTATTTCTGCTGTAAACGTGTTTATTCTGATGTAAACATGTTTATTCCTGCTGTATACATGTTTATTTCTGCTGTTAACATGTTTATTCCTGCTGTAAACATGTTTATATCTGCTGTTAACGTGTTTATTTCTGCTATGAACATGTTTATTCCTGCTGTGAAGTTGGTCTTTTTAACATGGGAGTCTATGGGAATTCGCTCCGTTTTGCAGCCCCTAGTGGATGAAGGGGGTACTGCAGTTTTAAAGGCTTCACTTTTGACTGCCAGAGGTTGACAAAAATATAACATTTGGTTTAATTTTGCCACTAGAAGAAAGCGTGGATGTGAACCCACATCATAAAGAAGAAAGGCGTTGCTATCCACCATCGGGGATGGGGGGGGGGGGTCAGTCTGTAGAGTGGATCTGAATAGGTATTCTCAGAAACAGCATGCTTCTGGCTGCAGAGAAAGTGATTTTAAAATAATCAGAAAACTGGAAAGTGAAAACTTTGCGTAAAAGTAGACCACAAGCCCACTGATTTGTATCAGAGAGATGCAGGAAGAGGACCGTTGTGGATATATCACAGAGTGTGTCGGTTGCTGACTCTGTGTTTTCTCACACTGGAGTTATCACTGTGGGGTAATGAAGAGTCAGATGGAGCAGAGTTTAGATGAATGGAGACATGTTTCACATTCAGCATGCAGGCCTTACCATCACTGGTGTGTGAACAAAGCTGTTAAACATACCTGCAATACACAGTGTACATGACCAAACCTGTACTGGTTCAACTAGAAATAATAAACTGGCTCTACTTTTAATAGAATGTAAAGAAAATAAACTTTATCGGACGATTTGCATCTCTGCATGTGCTGCAGCAGACAGATTCAGTTGAACCTTCTGAAAGTTTACGCTTTTTTGCACCTCACTGATTCTAAAATGGTTCTGCAGCCTAATTCAGCTGTTTTATTCTATTCAGCAAAGTTATATTTCTGTAATTCACGTAAACTTACAGCATGAATCTCATATTTTATTCCAGTTGTAAGTGTTGTTTGTTCACATATTTGCATTGAATTTAAACTCAAACAAATTTATGAACCAATAATTGATTCATAATAGAAGCCAGAAAGCATTTAACATTCTGAAGTTGAGGAATTTTATTATTTTATAAAATGCAACACATTTCAATGAGTGCAGACTAGGTTATATGTAAAACCATGTAGCATCATCTCTTCAGTTGCCAGACCTCAGCGAGATGTGCATCATTTCATCTCCTCTACGGTCTTAGCTGATGTTTCATGATGCAACTGGTCTGGATCCTTTCACTACCAAGCTAAGATATGTCAGAGACACTTACTTTAGCATTGTGTTGCTAAAATATGAAAAGGTTTTCCAGAAAAAAGAAGTCATCATCCTCATCATCATCTGGAGGGGAACATGTGTTGCTGTGAAACCTGAATGTACCTGTCAGCTATAATGTGGTTTTTCCAGATGTGCATGTCGTTCTCGAACATTTAAAGATGCAGATTCTTTTAAATGAATACCAACCACAAACCAGATAGCGCTTCTTTGGATCATGGCATCCATGATTTACAAATTCTCCTCCTGTTGAGCACAAAATAGTTTTCAGCTGGCCTGTCGACTACAGGCCACACGGTTCCTCTCAGCTGAGTTTCAGCTGAGAGGAACCGTGTGGCTTCTGGACCACGTTCACTCGCGGATCGTCTCTGGATGACTTGATCTTAATGGAGCTTTACCTGAGGATAGCACAGTGAACAGCGTTCACAGTGTTTACTGAGCCAATAACAGAATCATGGCTGTTGTTGATGCCTTGGTGTGTGATGACTTAACGGCTGTCGACATCCAGTCCTGGTTTCCAGCTTTGTCCCGTTGGAACAGAAATGTCTCCAGATTCTCTGAAGTTAGGATGCAAATTCTCTTTTCTCTTTTCCAGTGGTATTATACATTCCTTGTAAGGGACAAACCAGTATAACAGTTGGCACAGCATTTGGTAAGTATTACTTGAGGAGTTGAGCTCCATGGTGGTGCTAGCTACTTCTAAAATCCACTGACAGGGGCCCCCACCTGATCTGTTCCGGAGAAGCATCATGGATCACCAGTTTCACCAGACTGATGCCAGTTTATTTGCTGCTTATTCCCACTTTAAAATATTGATGTGTCACTGCACATTTCCCTGTGCAGGTTCATCTACTAGCGTGATGTCAGACTGTTAACCTGATGTTAGCATGAAGCTACGTAGCAGCGCTAATCTGGTTCTGTGCTAGAACGACGTTGTTTTTAGGGTAATGTGGGGAAACTGGGTCATATTTAGTTTTCAGTGTATATTTAGAGATGACACATCCACTCAGTTAATTAAGATATTCCCACTAAAGTTGAAAATAAAGATGCTCAGGAGCGATTCTAGGGTGTCTTGGGGCCCCAAGCAAACCTTCACTGAGGACCACTCCAACCAGCATTCCTTTAACTTTTATATATTGTATACTTATAACGCTTAACCTGTTTCGTTTTCACTTGTTCTGCTGACTTCTACCTCATTTTTCTTTATTTTCATTTAATAAAACAGGGGCGATATGATTTCATGTAGTTCTGCACAGAATATGGACTCTGCGCCAAAACCTGCATTATGAGCTTTAGGATATCATTAACGGCTAGTAGAGAACATACTGAAGTAGGTTTATTGTTCTATTCTCACTGTCAGACAGAAAACTTTGCATTTTCATACATCTTTTTGCTCCAGTTTGTTTACATAAGACACACCGCTACAAAACTGACAGGTGGAGGGGCTCTTTAGGTCTCTAGTGGTCGGCCACTGTCATCGCAAACTCTTTAGATGTTACTGTTCTGTCATGAAGTTGGTTGACCCCCAGAAGACCTAAGAGGACATCAGAGAACCCCAGAGAACCTCAAGGACCCTCAGAGGACCTAAGAGGACCTCTTCTGCCTCAGAGCCCGAAGCATTTCCTTGGTTTGCCTGTTGGCAAGCGGAGCCGCTAAAGATGCTAAAAGAGAATCCTTAAACATGTGGCTAATATGTCTGCTAGCTGGTTTTACGGGAGCTACTGCATGACAAGGTGGAGAAATATGTAGCGGAAGTTATAAGAATAAAGAGAAAAGGAGATTTTTCTCTTTAGTAAAGAGGAAGGACTCAGAACTAGATATATTCTGAATAAATCTAGGTCATGCATGTGCAGGCTAGCCACACAAGACGTGATTAATATGTCTGAAATGTGTCACGGCGTGATTCATAAGGTACAATCCAGTCATACAAACTTTAGTTACAATTACAGCCAAAATAATATTTATAATCTGTTTTTTACCTTTTCTTTACACATTTTAAAACCAAAAGCACTTCTGCTTCGGAACGTTTCCATTTTGTGACGATTAAACCATTTTATTCCTGTGCACAAGCAGCTCGTTAGGAACTGATAAAACAGCAATATGTCGGAAGCACAAATCTTTTGTGCAGCATTCTGAAAATCTTTCAGGAGAGAGCAGCTTTCATCTGACAAAAGCAACAGTGAGTGTAATCAATTAGCAGACTGAAACAATCAGTGAGCATCCCCACAGCACCGTGCTGGTCCAGTGCTTTCTAATAACTGCCAAACCATCCTCCTCCTGATCTGATGAATAACTATGGTGTTTGTGAAGAAGAAATTCCCTAATATTATCCTAAAGGGATCACTGCCACTTCAAATTAAAGCCAGGATTCTGTTTATGAGACCTAAAGATGGAGACGGACGTAGGTGGAGAAGGATGGAAGAGAAAATGAAATGCGGGGAGGGGAGGGGGTGTTCGGTGCGTGGCTCATTAACTCAGTAGATGTAATCAGTGGGAGGGAGCGAGACATTTTGCCATCCACTAATGAGCAGTATGGGTAGTGTGCTGGTGAAGCCATACTACATCTGCTCTGACTGAACTCTCATATCAGCTCGGAGCCTCTGATGTTGCACCACTGAAGTGTGTGCAGATGATTACACATGCATATTTATACATATATAAACTGGGGTGTTAATAAGATGCATATAGAGTGAATTTATTGGCTCCTCATGGAGATGTGACGGTCCTCACAAGAGCAGTTGTTCTGTGTGCAATCTGAAGCATCCCAACAGCATAATTTATCACATTTGCTGCTCAGAATGACACAAGCTGAGTCCTTCGTCTCGGCTCTGAGATGTGACTCTGGAGCGTCAGGATTGTCACATAATGTACATGTGGTAATAAAAGACATGGCACTAAGGAGTCAACACAACTCTGCTGAACCTGAATGCAGCACAGAGGAAACAAAAGCTCCGTTTCTACGGCACGTTGCTAAATTTGTCTGCAATGCTTTGACCGGCTGAATAAAAGACGGTTAAAGATGAGCTCAACTGGGAGCTGTTTAGTCTGAGACATATTTAACTCTTCCATGCACGGTGGTGACGATGTTTCTTCCTGAGAGCACTTTTCCAGCTTCCTGCATGTCTGAAGTAACAAACCCCAAATAAATTAAATATGTCTACAAGGACTGGGAGGAGGGGGGGGGGTGAAAAAGAGGAGAAATGTTTTCTAGTACACGATGCATGCATGAGGAAACTTTGTTTATAAATCGACCACTCAGGTGGACATTAGTGAGCGGTCTGATTCACTTTCACTCTGTAGAGGAAGAAATAAATCATATTCATATTGTCATTATGATAGTTTAGCTCTGTTTCCATTTTAAAGCCATTTGGTGCATCCATGCCATGCGTGTGCAGCGATGATGACAACAGCGTTGAGTGTCCACACCTTTGTGAACAGCATGTGTGTGTGTGTATGTGTGTGTGTCTGCTTCAGCCTGACACGAGGAGAGGAAATCCCTGATAAGAGGAGAGAAACATTAAAACTCAGTAAGATCTCAGTGATGCTGAAACCATGGCGGTGGACAGAGGTCCATCAATGTTCCAGTTCTCTGAAGAACCTTGGTTCTCCTTGTTGTTTTCATCAGAACTAAAAGTAAATAAATCTAGTTTGACTTGTTCTGGACAGAAGAACACGATCCAGCCTGCAAGCTGCCAGTTTCTCCTTTCAGCGTTAAACGTCCACCAGCAGCATTTCATCTCCAAAGCTGCTCTGCAGGATCTGGATCTGGTCTCTCTGGTCTCCCTCGGTGTTTTGGGTAAACAGAGGACGGAGTTTGACTCTTCTTTTCTACAGACGTTCTCTCAGGCCGTCCTTTGCTTCAAAATAACTGTGGTTGTTTTGACGCATTTACCAGTTTCCTGAAATGTTGTGGAGTTGATGCATGTGAGGCGTGGCGTGTGAGGCGGGGCGTGTGTGGCGTGGCGTGTGAGGCGGGGCGTGTGAGGCGTGGCGTGTGAGGCGGGGCGTGTGAGGCGCGGCGTGTGAGGCGGGGCGTGTGAGGCGGGGCGTGTGAGGCGGGGCGTGTGAGGCGCGGCGTGTGAGGCAGGGCGTGTGAGGCGGGGCGTGTGAGGCGCGGCGTGTGAGGCGGGGCGTGTGAGGCGCGGCGTGTGAGGCGGGGCGTGTGAGGCGGGGCGTGTGAGGCGTGGCGTGTGAGGCGGGGCGTGTGAGGCGGGGCGTGTGAGGCGGGGCGTGTGAGGCGGGGCGTGTGAGGCGCGGCGTGTGAGGCGGGGCGTGTGAGGCGGGGCGTGTGAGGCGCGGCGTGTGAGGCGGGGCGTGTGAGGCGCGGTGTGTGAGGCGGGGCGTGTGAGGCGGGGCGTGTGAGGCGGGGCGTGTGAGGCGCGGCGTGTGAGGCGGGGCGTGTGAGGCGGGGCGTGTGAGGCGGGGCGTGTGAGGCGGGGCGTGTGAGGCATGGCGTGTGAGGCGGGGCGTGTGAGGCGGGGTGTTTCTACAACATTTCACCATCCAGGAGCAGAGACCACGCCCCCTCCGAGAGTCTCGTCCAACCATGTGAGAACTTCCTGTTGACCGACTGTAATCCGCAGTGATGACGTTTCTGGAAGCCGACAACATGTTTCCAAAGCAACAGAGAAACCTGAAAGAGTTAAGAGTCTTTACAGCGTCCGTGTTTTCACCTGTTTTCAACCTGAAATGGAGGTAAATTCAGTGCAGCATAGATCCACACAACGTAACTAAGGTCCTGTTTACACCTCAACTCTGAGACGGTAAAACTAAGATGTCCTCTGTTTCCATGGTGACAGAGTTTCAGTGAATGAAATGCATAAATCCGACTCACCCAGTGTGATATTTTCTGTGTAAACTGAAGCTACAATGTTTGGGTGATGATGATCTTGCACCTTGGTACTCCGACCTTGTTGTCAAAGCAACGCCTCGCCTCCATGTCATGTTCACGCCGCGGCAGCTTTTTGGTTTTCTGTCTGATGAAGCTGAACTTGTGTGTGGCAGAACATTTTTGCCATCTGAGGCTACGTGTGCCAGATGACGGTGGTCAGCATGCAACGCTTTTCTTGTTGTGTTTGTAGGTCATGTGGAGATGCAGATGTTAAAGTTTTGCTGCCCACTAGAGGCCTGGCATGTGCACTGCGCCCTCTCTGCTGCAGTCTGTGTTCTACTGTTGTCTAAATACTTTTTTTTATGAAATATTTATCAATATTTATGAAATAATAATATCAAAATGTCTATTTTATTCTTTTATGGGTTTACACACACACACACATATATATATATATATATATATATATATATATATATATATATATATATATATATATATATGTATGTATGTAAACCTACACAGACACTATATACACTATATCACTATATGAGAGCTGAACATGTAATTTCTCTGAGTTTGTCTGGAGCCAACATGATTTTAGAGCATGGTGGAAATGCAGCCATATAGAATGCTTTGAAGATTTATGAAGGTTATATCTGAGGACATCCGTCATGTTTTTCATTAGATGGTGAGGACCAACAGACCCCGAGCATCTGCTGTTACTGTAAAAGTCATCTGCACAAACTTACTAGTTTGTGTAGCGCTGCAAGGCTTTTAAATGATAATTTATCATCCACTTTCTAGGAGATTACTGGCGATGATGGTTAGAATGCAGGTACTCAATCAGCTTATTGGGATTTATACAAGAAATACTTTAACTACTCAAGGAAGAAAATTAACAGACAGAAATCTGACAACGTCTGTGTTTAATAAACATGTAAATATCTCCATGTGGACTTCAAAGATCATCTAAATAACACATCTGTATAAGTACAACATGCGTCTCCACGACAGGGAGCATACGGGACCTATTATGGGCCCACCGTGTGGTGTCATCAAACTGTCAGCATACGGTGATTGAACGCTGCTAGAAGTGGATGGATCCATGCTTACCTTCAAAGTCATCTGTCTCCTGGCCCTGGCAGACTCTAAAAGCCCCCAGGGATGCAGTGCGGCATGTTGGGCATTCAAGTACCTCTCAATAGCTGCCTTTAATTTCCCTTCCTCTGCTGGTCTGTCTCCATTAGCCGGGAAATTTCTCTGAGATGTGACACACACAGTATAATAGCTTCTTTCAGCCATGCTGCGGTCTCTTGCACTGCAACGGTTTCGAGGAAAATCTCGGCTGACGCATGATGTGGGACAAAGTATGAGGGTACACATGGAAATTTGAAGGGATTTTAGCAAAGCATGTGGTTTTTCCTTTCTCATCTGGCTCCGAACTAAATCATTTCCTATAAAACGATGTCCGCTGTACAGCGCCGCTAGGTCCGCTTTCTGAAAAATACGTCGACCAAAATTTTCAAATGTGTTTCACATTTTTGTGAAAGGATAAACTCAATGAATTTAAGAAAGTTCTAGTTTTTCTCTTTAAGTTAATGAGGACTGACCAAAGCGTTTCATCACAATATCCAGTAGGTTCTATGTTCCAAGGCATCATACTTTTATTTTACTGTGTCGGGTGCTTTATCTTCCTTCCTCCTCCGCTGCTGAAAAAAGTTTAGCTTCCTCATGTCAAGCTGCTGCTTCAAAATTATGATGCAAAAACCAAATTTATTATCCAGTTTCCATGGTATAACCGGAAAGAGAAGAAGCAGGAAGTGCAATTTGTTTCTTCATGGTATATGTAAGTATGTCCTGTTTGGATCCCATCCAGTGATTTAGTGATTTAGTTTGTGCTGAATATGATGCAGAAAAATCAGCCACTTGGTGTGATTAAACCAAATTCTGTTAAGCTCCTGGGAAAAGCAGCGTTCTACCTGTGAATTCCTGCAAACAGCTGCTGCTTCTATTTAAATAAACTGGGAAAAATCTTTTATCCTGTTGTCGATGCTGCTCAACATGACAGCACTTAAAGTGGGCTCAGTTTTATGGTTTCTTTAAAAACTAACCATATAGTTGGATCTTTTTAAGAAAAATGAAGGAATTATTTGTTGTTCAAGTGATGAATCTGAAACTCTTGGAACCAAGATGCACAAGGCTGTCAGTGTAGAGACAAAGCAACGGAGGCAAGCACAACCTTTTCACTGCAGTCCCCACAGAGCAGACGGGTCGAGGAAGGCCCCTCAGACTTACCACTCCACAAGGCAGAGCTGAATCTGACAGAACATCCCAAACTGATTAAAGAAGATCGTAATGAGTGCAGAAAGTATAAAAAGCTGTTTATTTTACATTTTTATATATTTTTTGCTGTATCTGCTGGAAATGGAGAGGTTATGGATTTTATAATCAGGTTATGTTTTGAACAAATGAATAAAAGTTTTGATGAGACGAGTCAGATGATGTAAATCACCGGGAGAACGGAGATGACTTTTCTCACGGTGGTACGTCTTCTTACAGCACATAGAAACACACAACCTTACAACTGTTAAAACAAATACCCTCATCTTCTCTAAGTTCCAGGATTCAGGGCTTTTGGAGCTTTATGTTCAGGAATATAATGATTAAATATCCCAGTTTCTCATGTCACCTTCCATCTCTCTTGTCCTCTCCAGCTGATCTGGCAACAGAGTGACCAAAACTGTCTTATTAGGAGTCTACCAGATCATGCCAGGCCTTTCTGAAATGATCATTTTTCATGGAAAACTGGATAAAAATGAGGACAAGAACACTTCCTTGGCCTGTCACCATGGAGTACAGTGTATGGCTGTGTTGGTGGCAGTGGTGCAGAACGTTCAGCAAACACACGTGTTCGTATGTGCCATGTTCCCCATGTTCCCCATACTCAGAGCCATGTTTGGTGAGTGGTCACAAAGAGCCTCTCTGTTGGCAGATGTCTGTGTCCCACATGTTTGGACTTTTATTGTTTTTCTACTATTTTTATTCTGTAGTAAACTGTTGTTGAGGGTGGGATTGTGTACAGCGCTGTGGTCAACTGTGTTGTTTTAAATCACTCTGTAAATAAAGTTGGATTGGATTGGAATAGAAAGTAAAATACAAGCATGTCTGGTTTTATTCATCTGCATCTGAGGAGAAGTTTACAATTCAGAAGTCTTAAATCAATGTCACATCTATAGATATGCACTTAATATCTGCTTCATTAGCTCCGTTCGGCTGCTTGTTACACAATAATCCAACCAGCCAATCACATGGCAGCATGTAGTCATGTGAACATGGTGAAGACGACTTGCTGAAGTTCAAACTGAGCATCAGAATGAGGAAGAAAGGAGATTTACGTGACTTTCTGGGATTTTCACACACAACCATCTCCAGTGTTTCCTGAGAAGGTCTGAGGTTCCAATTAAGATCTGCAGAACATCGTCTCTGAGCACGTCCAGCCTGGAGGCAGATGTTCTCCAGCAGCAGAAGACCACAGCGGGTTCCCTCCTGTCAGTAAGAACAGGAAACTGAGGCTACAATTCACACAGACTCACCAGAACTGGACAATAGAAGATGGAGAAACGTTGCTGGTCTGATGAGTCTCCAGTTCAGCTCCACATTCACATGGTAGGATCAGAATCTGCTGGAAACATCATGACAACATGGATCCATCCTGCCGTCAGGATCAACGCTTCAGGCTGCTGCTGGTGGAATGGTGGGGGGAGGTTTTCTGGTCCCACTTTGGTCCCCTTAGTACCAACATGACATGGTTTAACCTCCACAGCCTACCTGAGTCCTGCTGCTGACCATGTCCATCCCTTTCTGAGCACAGTGTAGCATCTTCTGATGGAAACTTCCAGCAGGATGATGCACCATGTCACAAAGCTCCGCCATCACCATGACGATGACTTTTGATAGTTGGTGCATCTCTGGAAAAACCTGTCAAAGTTCCACATCAGTCTGTCACACACTTTCTTTGCTAGGTGTGTGTCACAACATGCATGCTCTGCTGGCACATGAGGTGCTTCCATCCAGGTCTTTCAGACCCAAACCCACCTCAGTCACTAAGAGGCCACCACTCATCTCGTTTCCATGACAACAAAGAAACAAAAATAAAAAGAAAGAAAAAAGCTTAGAGTGATTTTAGAGCTTTTCTCGTTCTGAATTATATATTTAGAATCTTTTCTTGAGTTGTTTGCCAATCATAATAATTTCCCTCAGGGCAGAAATAAAGTTTTATTTGTTTCCAGGTTGGGAAGCAGAGCACATGGCAACTAAAATATCTGACAAAGTGTTCTTGATGCTTGAAGCCGGACAAGTTTATTTGTTTGATTTTTTTTTCCTTTTCACAAACACTTAACAAAATGATTCCAGTTGATGTTTTTGAAGTTTAACCACATGTGTTCTGCTAAAACTTCACGCATCGTGCCTCCAGATTGTCTAAATAAAAACCTTAATTTATTCATATCATGGTACTATTGTGGTAAACTGCTGTGAAATTAATCGTCATTTTAACTGGAGATTGTTTCCAGAGATACGAGGAAAAAGGAAGGACTTACATTAGATTGAGAAACAGTAAGGTCATTTATTTTTTAATTGATTATGATAAATTAAGGTACATTTAGCTTTTTGCAAAGATTGTAAACCTCCGTGATCTCAGAGGATTCCTAATCAAAGATTTAATATTATGTTATCAAGGAACAAATAAGCCGAGTTACCAATTTACTGTTAATTATTTGTGTTAAATGCTCTGAGGCTACAACTTACAAGAAAACAATCCTATTAAACTCAGGCCAATGAAAAAGCATTTGTTTGGATTTTCACCTTTAAAATGCTGATAATGACTCTGGAATGATTAATGTCTGCAATTTAGTGGCTGCACCCAACAGAATGCTTTGCTGCTCTGCAGAGAAGCTGAACTGAGGGACTGAAAGGGAAAAAATGAAATGGTTCTAAATGAGAAATTTCCAATGAGAGGAGAGAACTGTGCATCCAGGAGCTAAAAGCAATTAACAGAATCAGAAGACTGTCTCTGTGGCTTCTTGAACTCTGATTAAATGTACTGATTACCAGAGAAATCCCATTCTAAGAGGGAGATGCATAAGCTGTATGAAGTGAAAAGTGCTCTGTTGGTAAATCCATTATCCTCAGAGACACAGGTGTTTTAGACAAATGCTCTCCAGGATGCTGTGAAGGATCAAAGGGGAGTTTTTGACAGTAGCTGCAAAATGCTGTCAGCCTTTTCCTGGTGGATGCACAGCTCCATCAGACTGATGGGTTGCAGGCTTTCTTGTATTGCCAGCGGTGTCCCCAGACAAGCATGATGCCAAACGAATCATATATATACATTTATATATGCTTGTCTTCGGCAACAGTTGCAGACTCGGTGGTTCTCTGGCTCTTCCACCTAAATGCATCCTGGAGATGAGGAAGATGAGGATGATGAGGGATATTCTGATGAAATTTCCATGACATAGCAGATGTAGGAAAGTGGTAGCGGTGTAGTTTGAGTGACCAGGAGCAGACCTGATGTGGAGAGGGAGGGTGAGACAGATAAGTAAAGCACTGAGGAGATCTGCTTTCCTCTCAGTCAGGCTGAGAAGCTTTGAAGCTCCTCTGAATTCTCTGGTCTTCCTGCATCTGAGTGACTTTCCACGGTCCAGCAGCACCCAGAGGAATGTGATGAACCTTTTCCTGATGTCTGTTTATATGCGCTTTAAGCTAAAGGGTCGAAGTTTACCATTAAATCTGTCATGTTTGGGCGCGCGTGTGCAAGCTTCACCTCAGTTCTGCACTATGAAGAACCTTATTTCTGCCTTTTGATCGCAGTCCAGGTTTCAGCAGACTGACTTCCAGAATGTCCCAAGAAGCCAGCGGGTATGAAGCAGAGAGCGTCAACTGCAAGAAAAACAGAACTTTTCACACTGCAATCCATAAAAACTCCATTATTCCTTTACTTCCTTTCTTTGATAAGAAAACATTGCAGGAGGAAAGATTTATTTATCTCCTATTTTCCAGACTTTATGCTTTTGTGCATCCTCAGGCCGGGATGACGTGACTTGAGGAGGTCCATCTGACTGAAACATATATTTGTGAGAAGAATACAATATATATATATATATATATATATATATATATATATATATATATATATATATATATATTCAGAAAATGAATGAATGAATTTAATTTAATTTTTATTTAATAATGCATTTATTTACTTTCTTCTGATTTTTTAAAATAGTAAATATAGAAGGCAGTTGACTATATATATTATATATATATATATATATATATATATATATATTATATATAATAATGGATTAAGTGGTTCATTTTCTGAACCACTTAATCCAATTCAGGGTCGCGGGGAAGCTGGAGCCTATCCCAGCTGTTTTTTGGGCGACAGGCAGGGCACACCCTGGACAGCTCGCCAGTCCATCGCAGTAAATTAAATTAAATCCATTAAAACAAAAGTATAAACCGTGATATTATGAGGAGGTGATGTAAAGCTGATTATTTTGGTCCGGCTACACAGAACGTTTCAGGTAATTATTTATTACAAATCAGTTTTATTTTGTACTTTTTAACCTTTATTTTTTAGCCTCAGAATCACTTGACCAGAAAATCTGTGAAAGTCAAAGTATCTTGTTAACCTTTGATATATTTTGTGCACATGGCAGGACATTCTGATTAAACATGTTTTATTAACAGCGTGCCCAGTGTGCACGTGCCTCCTCCCTAATTTCCTTAATAACATTAATCTGGAGGTTAACAGTCATCCAGTGGGTTACACATGATGTTTCCGCACAAAAGCACAATATTTTCACACATTTCCTTCAATCTGAAAAGATTTGAGGCAATTTAAAATCCAATTTGCCTTCATTCTCCACCTTTTGTGTGTCCTTTTAGGAAAAATAATCGCTTCACAAACACGACTCCAACTCAACACTGGTTTGAAATGTGTTTTCAGTGAACTACAAACCAAACGGTCTGCCCCTGCCTACCCTCTCAACCTTCAGACGTCTGTTTGGTGGTCTCAGCAAACCAGTAGTTAACCTTTTCAGCAGGTATCACAGCTGATGGAATAGCTGCGGTTGTCATGGCTCCCATTAACCTGCAGATCCGGGCTTCACAGGGCCACGACTGTTTTGTCAAGATAAAATGAAAGATCATTCAAAACACTGCTTTTAATCAAACAGGCACGCAGAGTTCGAATAGTCACGCCGTACAGACTCGCAGAGATCGAAAAAAGAGGAAAGAATGAATGGAGGTCAGTGCAGAGACACAAATGAAGAGGAGGAGGAGGAAGAGGAGGCATGTTGGCTGCCGTCGATGCTCAGTGGAACTTTCATCACAGAGAGGATGGAGGCAAAAGTCAAATGACATTTTCATTCATTTGTTGTCAAGCAGATTGTCTCCCAGACATGTAAGGACAGATGTTTTTTTCCTCGTTTGCAGAATGTAGAAAACTGGCGTGGAGAAGCCACATAAACCACCATGTCTGAGTTTATAGTTTAAAGTGATAAGAAGGGAAAGAAAAGACTGAAAAATTAAGCAGCTGGAGGAAGATGCTGCAGCTATTTATGTAAATATTAATGATAAAAAAACAAAAAGAAGAAAATCTGGAGGTGTGCTAAAGCGATGTGGAAACACCTCAAAGCCTCTTACATAAATACACTCATGAGTAATAATTAAATGTGTTATTAATTCATTAAAATGAGGAAAAAAGCAGGTTTTCATTAATTAATTTTGTCGTCTCATACCTGCCCGTCAAACCTGGTGGGCGGAGCTAATGTTGAGTTAAACATGGATGTTATAGGAAGACGACATCACATGATGCTCCACTTTGTTTCTGATCATGTTAGTAATGTGTGTGTGTGTGTGTGTGTGTGTGTGTGTGTGTGTGTGTGTGTGTGTGTGTGTGTGTGTAGGATGTTATCTGGCATCATGACGTCATGTCCAAGCATGATGCGATGAGAGGAGGTGATGATGTCAGGATATGCTTTTCATCTCAAACCGTGCTCTTTCAGGAGAACAGACTGCAGGATGTCGTCATAGCGATGTCGTCATAGCGATGTCGTCATAGCGATGTCGTCATAACGATGTCAACGTAACAATGTCGCCAGATAGCGATCCAGGTTTTGGGATTTTGAGCAGAAGGAAATGTCCCTCCCAGGCTACCATAGTGCAGATGTTTGTAGTTTTTTGCAGAAAAATGTCGGCTGCTGCCGGGAAACGATGTACCTGTGGTCCTAAAATCTGTTGTCTTGTAATTATTCTCAACATTAAAATAGAAATAATCTGAAAAATATTTGCCCATAAATGTGTGTTTAACAAACACACACCACTGGCTAAGTGCACGTGGTTTGTGTTTTACATCATATGGATTATTTTACCATGGAAAGCACCTTGAGTCGCCAGCTGGAGGAAGATCCTGCAACTAAAGCTGCACTTTGATTTGATTTGATTATTATTCTATTCCTCACATTATTAATTTATTGCCACAAGCTAATAATGCAAAGCTGCAATTTAATGATTTATTTTACTTTTTACTGTCAGTGTCATGTGTAGGAGATGTTGTTGTTTATGTCACGGTATTCAGGCGGATCTTTCATTTAGGATCAATTAGTGACACATGGAGCAGTTAACCAATCAGATGTCCCGATCTGCTTGTTGATTAATTGTCAATGATGCAAAAATTATGTGAAATTTACATTAAATAACATAAAAAATATTATATGATTACATATCTTTGTTTTTACATTTAATGAATTTATAATTTAATTCAAATAGTGATTATTGATTGATTCATTGGCTGGTCAGTAATGAGGGTGGCCAGTCCAGAAGAGTCTAACAGGAGGACTCAGTGAGAACATGTTTGGTCTACAGGAGCTGCAGTCCAGCAGGTTTTCATGCTTTCCACGTCCACGTCAACACGTCTCTTTTTTGAGGACATGAAGTCTCGTTGATCCATCACCGTTTCCTGTTGTAACAAATCAGTAACCAGAATCTGTCTTGTGTCCAGCTGTTCACCTCAGGAAATCTGGAAACACATATTTTCCCAGATGATGGTTCGTGAATCCAACCCCCTCCCCCCATGCGTCCCTGCATCCTCAGCGTTTGGAAACTTCATATTTTTCTGCGTTTGGCGACGCTGAGAAGATGAGCCCTCTGACGTTACAGAAGTGTTGATGTGAAACAAAGCAGAGGTAACGACTTGTCTTTGCTCTCCGCTCCTTCAGGAGGAAAAACACGACCTTCCTTCTGAATGTGCAAAACTGCCACAGCTTGTTCCCGAGCAAAGTGTTTTCCTTGCTTTTGTTGTGAAGAACATCGTGGCCGGCAGAGGAATGAAACACAAACTCTGCTTTGGCTGCTCTGAGAGGAGAACGAGCAGACAGATGATGTGACCTGCAGGTCTGAATGCAGAGGTCGGCGCAGATGAAATCTGTTTTACCGGAACACAGTTTACATCTCAGACATTGTTTTTATTTAAATACAGACTTTCTGGGAAATGAAAACAAAACAACAAAAAGACTAAATATCATCAGTGCGCCTTGTTTTCTGTCTGGATTTGAGACTTTTTCTTTTCCTTTCAGAGCAGATCGTTTCCTGCGGTGTGTTAGCATCTGCGTTGCTGCAGGACAGCTGATGTTTACCACGAACAGAAACAACCTGTGTCTGCTTCTCCTCATCTTCTCAGACTTCCACAAAGACAGATCTCAGATTCCCCCCCTGCTCTCTTATAGCTACATCTCTTCCTTCACCTCACCCTTCTGTTTCCTCCATTCATCTTTCACCGAACCATAAATCTCTCTCCATCATCAGCCCCTCATCCGGCCTCTGCACCATTCTGTCTTCATTTCCCATCATCTCTCTTTCTGTTCAGGACTTCCGCCTCTGATTTCACATTCATGACTGTCCATGAAGACTTTTTAAAAAGGTTTCTTCAGGTGTTTTAGTGTGTGCCGTGACCTGTGTGTCTGGTGAGTCATGTGGAGACTGGTGCCTCATCCATACGGAGATTTAAATGCTGCTTTTGCTGATTTGGGAAAAAAAAAACTAAAATGGCTTTAATTAACCCAAAGTATGAAGTTTTAGTGCTGCACGCAGTTCCAGACAAAGTAGTTCAATATTTGTTGCTGTGCTGCTGAGCTTTCTTTCA
>NC_136626.1:37352566-37365066 GCF_933228915.1 Telmatherina bonti
CGTTTCTCTCCTGACCTCTGCTCATGAACCACATCTTAGAAATGTTTTTTAAAGATGGATTTGTTTAATATGGATGTGTGGGTGAGGGGAAGCTATGGGAGATGTAATTCTTACGTTCATATATTAAATCCTCGCTGTGGTCCAGGTCCAGTTCAACCCTGGCTGAGACTTTCCTCATGTGTTTATATTAAACTATAGAGTGATGTAAAATTACCTCTCTATAATATATCATATAATAGTCTCATATAAGAACATCACACTAATAAATGTTTAATTAAACCATCCTAAATGTGTTAGAGAGCAGGAAGATTTAAAAGTTTAGACTTGCCTTTAGACAACGAACACGTCATCATGTCCTGTTTCACATCATGCTGGAATGGCTTCAATATTTCACATTACATTAAAAAATGTTATGACCTCTCTGCAGCTCTTATGTCATATTTTAACCACTGCAACCATTACAGAATGTCTTTACCAGTGTATATACATCAGTACCATTCGTCACATGGTTTGTTACGCAGCTATGTTGGGCGACAACATGCTAGCTGACGTCATGGAGGGATGGTTAACTCACTGGTATGATGGTTTCTCTACATGGATGGTGCCAAATTCCACTCTTTCCAAACCAGTTCAGCACCAATATGTTCTGGTTAGACAGCTGGAAAATGTGTGCTTTTCAGGGTTTGCATTATTTTCCAAAATCCTGGAAAAAACTGCGAAGTGATGGACATGCTACCAGCTTCTCTGGTGCAACACAAGAGGCAGAGCTCTTTACAGGGATGCTTTACTCTCGCTGTGCCGTTAGAGGTTCCAACACAAGAAATCACTGGTTAAAAAAAGGATAAAATTATGGCAGCTGAATGCTTCTCTATATACAAGATTCACATTGCACGTCTTTTCACGTGTGCTCTTAGGTCTGAGTTGGAGTTGAGCAGTGATCAGATCCTCCGTGACGGAGGAGAAACATCATGGTGGAAACACACCTTGCTTTCATTCCAGTTACAGAACTGCTCATAAACTACTTCCTGTAAACGACATAAAACAACAACAATGACACAAAATGACAGGTAACTCCTCCCCTTACCTGCATGGTCAGGCGGTCTCCTGGTGAAGGAGCTCCTCTCAGAGTGTTTTTATTAGCAGTGACTGTCACACACACAAATTCTACATGTTGTTTTAATTAACATTATTATTTCACACCTGTGCTTCTATCTTTTACTATGAATGTCAATGAGCTGACAGTGACCTTACTTTACATGAAAGGCAGCGTTCCCGGCACAGCAATGCAGACATTATGTGCTGAAGGGGCGGAGACCTGCTGCTCGGCTTCATGCTCTCCTGCTCTTATACAGACTATTAAATAAAACCTCACATTTCTTTTTCTAATGCTCATTCAGTCAGCAAACGCTGCTCTTTGTACAAACAACAAGCTGCAGTCTTCTCCGCTCCCCTCCGAGCAGGACCTCTTCATTATGAAGCGCCTACAAACGGTGATTCACCGACAGCATTCAGCAAGCTGCTGAATTAAATCCTTAACAGCAATAAAGCGATGCATTAAGGTGCGAAATTCACAGAATCTTTGTCATGATAATAAAATATCATCCCCCTCTCTCTTTAACTCGACCCTAAAGGGACCGCACTGAACAGCGTCATGTCTCTGTACAGACACACCACTCCTCCAAACAGAAAGTCAACAAAGCCATTGACTTTGTGCCCCATTTCAACTCATGGCTTGGTCGTGCACATCTTTACTTTTCTATGTAAAATGGATAAAAATGTGACGAGGTGAATGAACCTAAAACAGTCATCCAACCAGCTTTTCCTTTTTCTTTTTACCTAAATTCAGCTTGGAGCATCTGGCGCTGCGTGAAGCTAAAGTAAGTCATCTGCTGTTGAGAGATAGTTTTACCTTAACAACATGAGTTTTTCCTGCTTGAAGACATAAATTCACTAAATTAAGGAATTTGCTTTGAGTAAAATTTACGTTTAGTTGCGTTGCAGCCTCTTTGTCCAGCCGGTTTTACAGTGCATGGCAGAAACAGATAACTGCAGGTATTTACTCAGCTCAGTAGCTAAACTGTTTTGAATCGCAGCGCCACATGAGCTCATCGCTGATGTAAAACACAACTGGAGGTGATGGTAACGCTGGAATCTTTTGGAGAGTCACCAGAGAAAAGAAGTTTCCTGTGAAGACTTTGACTGTGTGAGCTTCAGTTCTTACTTAAGGATCACCATAATGGTTATAGATGGCTGCTTTTTACCTTTTCTCAGACAAAACCTTATTAAATGAAAAAAGTGCAGTAACTGCATGTTTCACACATTTGTAGAAGTCAGCAGAGGTCTCCGTTTGCTTTGAACAAAGCGGAGCATTGATGTATTGTCTTCCTACATCTAAAGGCAAAGTGTTTCCAACCAGGTTTCAATGGCTGTGATCCAGCAGGAATCAAACCCTTTCCGCTCATTACCTTCCCCTCTGGCGTCACGCTTTAAATACACTCGTTTCTCTCCAAGACTGCTTCTTTCTCTTTTCTCCTTTTTTAGTCTTTCCTGCTGTCGGCATAATTTGCTAGTATTGTTGTTGAAACTGCATTGAATTGGTAATAAAAGGTATTTTATTTATTGTGTTTGGAGTGGAGCTGAAACATGACCTGTCATGTGACTGACAGGTCACCGGTCCTGTCTGCAAGTAGGACTACTAATGCTCTGTCAGACCTGATGTTAGCATGTAGCTACGTAGCAGCGCTAATCTTGCTGTATGCTAGCACAGGATTGGTTTTAGCTAATGTGTGGAAACGACGTCATCTTTAAATGAGACTCAGCTCAGAAAAGCTTCTGGACCATGTTCACATACTGCTCGTTTATGGAGCTTTACCTTGGTTTGTGGATGGCACGGTGAACTGTGTTCACAGACAGTGTTTACTGAGCCATCGTTGTGATTCAACAAGGCCGACATCCAGTTCTGAGTTCCAGCTTTGTCCCTTCAGAACAGAAACGTCTCTGACGTTGTAAGAATGGATGCATATTGTCACCCTGTAGGTCTGTCATCACTTGACTGAATCATTTGACTGGTGCATTGAGTCCAAGGCGGTCCTCTGTTGATCATATTTCTATGAACCATATTCTTCCACATCTAGTCACAAGATATTACCCATAATGCCATGCATCGCAGTCCAAGCTGTAGGTGGACTAGAGGTTATATTTTTATCTAAATCAGACTTTGGTTGTGTGTTCGCTCCTCCATCAGTGCTGCTGATGGTCTGGTGACTAAAATGTTCACTTTAACTTTGCACTTTTCTTCTTTCGTGCTTTCAGCAACAGGTAAATAAATTATTCATTTGCTGCATCAAACAGCATGTTTACCGGTATATTGTTCTGTATTCATGCTCCAACTCCACAGAAGAAATGACTTTCTGAGAAAATGGGACTCCTATCAGAAGGAGTGATGTGAATGCAGCTGTAACTGGTACTTTTACCGGCTGGACTCTACTGGTTGGATTGATTCTCAGTCAGGTTACGGTTCTGATCAGACCTGTTCTGTTCACATGAGCCTGAACAAGTTGTCCTCTCATCATGTCTGTTTACATTCGCCTTTATTAAAATCTCATTCAGTGTGTTTGTATCACATGGAGATCAGGTCTGTTTTCTCCACGTCTCTCACGAAATGCAACTTTCTCTTAACTTTCCTAATAAACTTTATTTTGTTAATATATGTTTAAAACTAGTCCTGTTCAGCATCATGACAGCATGATGGTCTGGCTGCGTGTTGTGCTGAACACGTCTGTTTTGCCTACAGCAGCGTACAGTATTTATTATTCTTTATTGCAAATTAACGATAAGTGTGTGTTATGATGTTGTGATAAACAAAATAACTCTTCAGTAAACACATTTTTATTGAAGAACCTTTCCTGATTTTTTATCTTTCCACAGTAAACTGAGACCATGATCATCAATAACTGTGGTGAATCTGAGTGTGTAGGGGGGTATATAATAATATATAATATATATAATAATAAATCACGGCTGACTGAAATGATCCTGGTCACATGAACATGTTCCTCTCACCACCACTAGAGGCCGTTTATTCTCTCAGTGAAAACATGGCTGGGTCTGGCCCGGAGGAGTCAATCGGGTCATATTTGGGAGGACAACAGACTTTTTTTTTCCAACATGGCTTCCCAGACGGGTCTATGTGGCAAACCATCTGGTTCATTCGTTTAGTGCACCAAACCTCCGCTGACCAGCTACATGCTTCAGTGAAGTATAATTATATTTGACCAGTTTTTTTCATTCTTCCTGCTTATAAAGACTTAGTTGACAGATCATCTGACAGCAGTGACAGTAAACTGTATTTCCAGCTCAGTATTTAGAGTGGGACACCAGATGGCAAACCTGAAGGTTGTTGCCCCTCTGTTGTACCTGCATGCATTATTCAAAGCCCATTTATCACAGAAAAAGTCCCAGCGCAGCCACATTAAACACTCTCTGGCTCATTTGTTTATGCCTTATTCATGCCTTCAAAATACGGAGCAAGTTCGATACGTGTACAATTAGCGACCTATATTTAACCCAATGTGAATCTTCTTGTATTATTTAACAGCCATCATCTCATGCAAGGAGAGAGTATGCAACGCCTGTTCACAGCCACTTCATACACAATACAACAGCGGTGTGGGGGGGTTGGTGGAAAAACTGCTTTTCTCACACATAAACCACTCTCTGTATGAATGGATGTCTTTCTTGTACTGGAAATGTGTGTAATGTGAACAGATTTAAGGTTATCCAAAGATGCTGTTGAAACCAGCTGTGGTTTGCTTACATGTACACACACACACACGCACACGTGCACCCACGCATCGCTGCTTTACTGCCCTGGCAGTAGAATGAGGGTCAAACGATGTGATCAATAGCAGCAGCAGGACCGTGATTTCACGATGAGCGAGTGGGAATCCACCAGCATTAGATGAAAACGTAGCACTGCTTTTGTGTTGGAGGAATCTTTACCACAGTAAACACTGATGCACACGTCTTCGAGCGCACGTTGAAGAACACCACCTGTTGCTCAGTGGGAGGCTGGAGCACCATGCTGCAGCAATGATAACAGTCGTCAACATGAGGGGAATTTCTCTATTCTCCTGCAAGCAGCTGATCTCTACAGAAGCAGGTAAATGAGACAGCTGAGGCCAGATGTTTGTCTGAGGTAGTAAATGTCTGAAGTCATGTTTGTTTCTGACACCTTCAGCCTGCTGTGGGCCATGGAGAGCAGCTACCTGGAGATTCCTCTGCAGGACAGGTTCGGGTGGTGTTAGATCCTCTACTAGTTCTGTTTAACGTTAATAGGGTGGGTTCATGCAGACTGGAAGACCACCAGTAGCAGGAGTTCCTACTGTGTGTTTGGTTATTTAAAACAGAAGCGACAGTCAACATTGGGGGCAGCAGTAGCTCAGGAGGTACAGCAGGTTTCTGTCTCACCAAAACAAAAGCATATTTTTCACATTTCACCAGTGTGCAGGTATGCCGTATGTGTGCTTTAAATGAACTCAACATGCATTTGGTCACATTCATGTGAAACTATCCCAGCTTTGTTACTTCTCCTCTCATCAGATTATTCTTTAGTTTTATCACCAAGTCTTAGAGAGAGAGACAATGTCTTCTTCCATTTAGATGATGTTCATTTATTTTCTCTCATCAGAGAAAACATATGAATCTGTGGTCACTGGTACTTAACATGTCATGTAGTCATTTATTAAAAACTATTTTTCTCAGTGCTTTGGTGCTTTTCTCACAACAGAATGAACATTTGCAAAGCAGTCAGTGTTTTTCTCAAAACAATGAGTTCAAACTGCAGAACCTTGTGAATAATCTGCATAAGCATCACTTGCTACAAAAAGGTATTCCATTGCTCATAAACAAGTATTTATGTCAATGAAACTGTCAAAGCATCAAAACAAAAAGTCCCATTACTGCTGAGTACTAAGAAGATACTCAGAATGCTTATTGATGTTTTCATTGTGACAGTCTTTCTGGAGGTGTTTTTCAGTACAAAACAGTGAGATGTTAGTGTTGATGCTGCCTGAAAAGGACCAAGACAGCGTTTTCATTATGCAAACAGAATAGAATAAAATAAGTCCTTTTTAGCTCAAATCACTGGATGTACAGCCGTCGCTGCTTTCAGTGTCAGGAGCATTTCATTCACATTTTACGTCATATGCTCTTTATCATTTATTGTTTACAGTCATTTACTTACAGCGTTTTACTGAAAAAAAAACACACATTTCAGTCATTTCGACTAATTTAAAGTATAAGGACACATCAGCCTTTTTGGTTCGAATCCGAGTTCGTTTACTTTACTGCCTCGTCTGTTGTTCATACTGCGTCCATTGCAACGTCCTCTAGTTAGGTCCTTGGGTAAGACCCTTAGCGCTACTGCCCAACTACCTCATGATGAGTTGAAATAAGGAAGCTGACATACCGGCTCAGACGTCGCCAGGTCAAACAAGGTCTGCGTCACACACCGAGGAACCAGGGTGCTGTCATGACAAATGGACTACTGGAACACAAAGTACATGACACTGGACACAAGAGGTAAATAAAATACTGTTGGAATGCTACTATGCAAGTAACCCTAGTGGGCGGGGCTAGATGAAGAGGCTGTTGGACATATGGAAACTGCGATACCAACAGTCCACAATGACACCGAAACACCTTGTAGGGCCGTGTTCCAACATACGCAAACGGCAGCTGCTATCACAGTTGGAGATTGAAGAGATACAACACACTAATACTGCAAGGGGGACCTCAGGGGGGGAAAGGTATGGGGGAGATAACATCAGCTTCCCCTTTGAGACTGGGTACCAAGCCCCAGAGATAGAGATAAATGAGGGAATAATCAGCCTCGGAGACGGCATCATGTCTAAGATGAGTGTGAGGCACCCCCGGCACCCACTGGCAAGAACTGGTAGATATACAACCAGAAAGCCTTCTAACTGAGGTGAATGCAGCAATAAGTACAATCCCTACCACGACCATCACTGAAACCAATGAGCTGATATACAGTACAGCAACAGTGATCCTGGAGAAGCTTGGCCAACATAACATCAAGAAGGAGGAACCATGGAATAAACCAAGATCAAGGCAACTCCAAGGGAAGTTAGTCATTTGTCAGAATTATAGAAGGGCACAACCATGAAGAGGGTGTCAGAGAGGTACAGCCAGATGTCTATACCTGAGGAAACTGCCAAACAAGGACTCCAAGCTTGGCTGTGCGACTGAAGAGATACACAAGAGAAGTTGAGGCAAGAAGAATTTACTGGCTGTTCTCAACTAACCCAGCTAAAGTGTACTCCCAGTGGGTTTCTCCAGTCTAATACGGCACATTTCCACATCAAGACAAGTACCAAGGGCTCAAGGAAGACCTGGAGAAGGCCTGGGGGGTGAAGGCAACAGTAGTACCCATAGTGATGGGAGCACTGGGGACCGTGTCCCCCACACTGGAGAAGTGGCTCCAACAGATACCTGGAGAAACATCAGACAGGAAGAGCTAAGATGCTGCGTAAGACCCTCAAGCTCCCAGGACTCTGCACCCTACCCTGGGGAGATGGGAGGGGTGGGTGAGAGTGGTGTTTATATATGTATATATATATCCTGCAGTTCAACAGCACTGGTGATTTGATTATTGCAGTGATGAAAATGCTCCTCTGATGTGCTGAAAGAACACATTGTTGCGGAGTTTGAACTTGTGAGAATGTTAATTCTGTTGTGAGAAAAGCTGTTTTGTGTGAGAACCAAGGAGAAAACTATTGCAGCTGTTGGTTTTAAGTCTTCAGCTACTTTCTGTGAAAAGACAAATAAAGCAGCACTGGAAGCACATAGTTTCATGCCGCTGGCTCCCAACCAAGCAGCATACACACTGAGATGGAGAATAGCTGAAGAGGTAACCATTTGATACTGAAACAAAACAAAAAGAGTGTGATGACAGTTGAAAAGCACTGTACGGCATCCTCCAGCAGGATCCATGGGTTTATTTATTATATTTACCAGCACTACTTTGGGACGAGCTCACCTTCAGTTCTAGCCTTTGGAATTGTTTCTCAAAATATAAGAAATAAAATGTAGATGAAAATACCTTTATTATAGTATCACTGTGCCCATTGAGTCGATACTCAAAGCTGCTTCTTGTGCTTGTGTTTTGTTATATAAAGAGCAGCTTTCTGCGCTGCCAGTTATCGTCCTCGCTGGCATTAAACAGTGTTTGTTCCAATTACCACCAAGATGAATTGTAGACCATCCAATCAATGGCTCTCAGTGGATTTCTGCTGCTATGATAAAAAGGCAGAGATTAAGGGCTAAAGGTATTTCTCCTGCTCATCTGTCATACAGGAAAGCTGAGGGATGATGGGGGATTGTAAACAGGAACTGTTCCTGTAAGGTCACGGGGATTTTAATTGCAGATGATGTAAAAGCTGAAGGTGGAATGAAAAATGTAAACACTCCATGTAAACATGGGAGGGTTTCACCTGCTGCCACCAGGATGCATGTTGTCTGCATGATTGTACGATGGCTGCGGATCTCTGACATGTTTATGTTTATCTTTCAGAAATATAGTTTATTGAAAAGATTGTCACTCATGCTGATCACAAGAGGAGCTGCTGTTTGCTCTGACAGCAGCCGTACGATGAAGCCGTCCTCCACCAGAGGACAGAACTTCTGTCTGTCCTTTTGTTCTCATGCATCAGCCGAGCTGAACTTTCTTCACGTGGGAGAAGTGTCGTGTGATTGGTCGGATATTTGAGGTGGGCGTGGTTAACACGGAAAGCGGAAACTTTCATTTTCAAAGTTTCATTTTTTCTGTCTCTCATTTAATATTCTTTCTGCACACATCTGGCCCAAGTGTAACCGGAACCTCAATATGACTTCCGGTGGACCACGTCTAGGTTGGTGAGGTAGTATGGCACTTGGGAGTAACTGGCGGGAGACAAGCGATTTGAAGAGAGTGCAGTGTATTAACAAGTAGAATGACAATTACAAAGACAATACAGAAAACTTATTAATGACAACCATGGCCGGCAAAACTCCTAGTACTACAAAAGTGCTTTCACAGAAAACTTGTTTCCTGACTTTAAATGTCCCAAAGTCGAGTCGGGTGTCCAGGAGTCTTAAGTCCAAATGAAAAGAACACCAATGTCTCTAGTAGCTTGCCTTCAGGCTCGGGTGCACCCTTAGTCCTGTTTCGATGAGTGTTAGTTGGATCCAAGGAGGTCCTACCACACCTTGGGTCTCCAGTGAAGGATGGGGTCTTTCTCTTCTTTGTAGATGAATTCTAAAATCTAGGATGGCTCGCCATCTCCTCAACGAGGAGAGAATCCAGAATCATGAAGTCCACTTGAGTCAGGAGTGGGGGAAAAAACCCAGGCTGCAAGACAATAAATTTTCTTATTGCATGCAGCCTTGATATTCAGCACATCCAAACACATTTAAATATGTCTGCATACAAACACGGCCATATTTTTAGTTTTATTCTGATCAAACTATGCAGGATTAGAATCTGCATAGGAAGTGTTTACCACAATGGTATAGTTATTCTACTCATCTTCACAGTACATTGAATTATGTTTTTAATAATTACCTGCACTTCTCTCATCAATCACCCAGAAAAGTATCTTCGCATTCTTGTTGAGTTTTACATTCATTTTGCAATCATATTCAGTCACTAAATCAGTTTTAACTATAAATCTGATGTTTAACATTTCACAACCAACATATGAAACTATTCTTAAACTTTGTTTACAGTACACTTTTAGCAGCAACCACATCCAACCTTTTCTTATTTTACAGTGTGCACAAAGCTGCAAGCAGCACCTCACACGTAACCCATCACTGATCAGGAAAAACCACAATCCAAGAGCGTTTGCTCAACTTTTAACATTACACATGTTGAGTTAACATAAAAGATACTTCCAACCCTCATCAAAACACCATTAAATCATTGAAAACATCCCGATTTGGCAACTTTGTGTGAGTAAGTGTGACACGTACGTTAGAGGAAAGTAAACGTGGCAACCATGCTTCCTACCTAAGCTAGCAGCTAGGGCTGTGACGATATGCTTTTGTCACAATTCAATTTGATTCTGATTGTTTGGGTGCCGATTCGATTTAAGTTGCGATTCTCACAATTGTTCCATATTGCTCATTTTTGTAGATTAAAAGCAAAAAACCATCATTCTGCTGCTATAATGCCCAAGGTGACAATTTAAAAGATTAATAAAAACAATAAAAATGACAAAAATTTTGTAACAGATTATATTTATTTATTTGAAAAACAAATCGATTTTTTAACAAAAAATCAATTTTAAAATTGTGAAGCAAAAAAATCCATATTTTCGATTGTTTTTATTTTTTATTCAATTTTCCCAGCCCTACTAGCAGCAGTGACTTTCATTTAACTCATCAAGGTGATCAGATGAAAGAAACTCAGGACTTTACAGCCCCTGGTCGTCTTTCTCACTGCTTTTTCTCCCCCTGAAGCAAAAGCTTGGTTTAATGACTTTCTATTTCTGTCTGGACAACTTTCTTCTCCAACGCTAGAATCTGTCTGTTCCCCTCTCTCAATGTGAGCTAGCGCGTCCGAGTAAGGAGGGATCTACTTCCCTCACCCAATCAGATGCACACATGCATGACTTTAATGAAGAGAGCAAAAGAATGGCATAACATACTCGACAGGCATATATATATAAGCCAATAAAGGAAAAAAAGTCTGCAGCACATGACAAATAAACAAATAAATAATATAAAAATAAATTCCTTCAAAAAAACAAACTTAATTCAGGGAGTTTAGCTCCTCTGGGCTACACAAGCTTCTGCTTTGATAAGTGTAACTTCCAATATGTGGAGTTTGTTTTTTATTTGTCTTATCACACCAACAACAACTGGATTCTGTAGACAAACAGCGAAGCTTTGGCTGGAGTCAAGTGTCAGTGCAGAGCTTAGAATAAAGGCCATGCACGGATATTTGCAGTGACGGATGCTGCAGAATAATAGTAAGAGTTTCAGCTCGATTTTAATGACCTAACGGCAGTACGTTGGAAGAATAGCTGTAACGCCCTGGACGGTTTGCAGAGAAAAATTTATCTTTTTATCATTTCAGAAAAACACTAAATCTTGAATTTAAAGCCTCTCCGTGTTTTAGGATCCTTTCTGAAGCTCTGCAGTGGAACGATTTGTCACCATCTTGTTGTAAATGTGATGAAGAAAAAGAAGCAAAGATGACTAATTTGCAGCAGGGCCTTTATGTTTGTATGGTGGCTACGGCTGCTGTTTAACATGCAGGATCCATCGTTCCAATCCCAACTGGAGGCTTTGTGATGAACGGGATGAAGCTGAATGTAGGGAAAGGATGGTTGGAAGTATTGTGCAGTCTGTAACGGAGGGTAAAACATGTAGAAATATGAGAGAAGCAACAGCTTCTGTACGTGAGATTTGACCTTTTTGTAACTTTTCTCACGTGAGAACTTTAACTGAAGACCCTCCCAGAGGAACGTGAAACCTTTGTGAGCGCTTCATCCTTACTGTATTATAATGTCCAGAGAGCAGAAGAATTTAGCTGCTTTCTGCTTCTCTTTGCTGACATGTTCTTCTTAAATATAGTTGGAAAAGAATAAAATAATTCTTATTTAACTCTGACATTATACTGTTGCAGAGTTATTAATCATTGCTAAAGGCTGAAGTAAAACATGAATATCCTCAGAGCATCTGGCAGGTTTCTCGTGGTCCCCTCCATCATGTTGAACAGCCAATGCAACATTTTTCCCTCAATCCGTTTTGGAGGCTCTACTGCAGCACCGAACCGCCCAGATGTCCAAAAACTCTAGGAATATCAACACAATGATGGTAATTACGGTGGATAAATTAGCTGCAAATGATATAATACAAATGTTCTCAACCTGATAAGCGACTGCTTCGTACCAGGGGTCATTTCCGCTTGCAGGGGCAGTAATTGCCCACTTTTCAATTTCAAAAAGTCCCTTACTAATATAATTGCTTCAAACTTCTCCGTTATGTAGAATTTGACTTTTGAATGAAAGTAGATTTTCTCCTGAGAAGATTGATGTCTGAACTAGAAGCTGTAGAATAAAAACAACATGACGGATAAAAACCATGTTGTCAATCAGCCTGAGAGTCAAAGTTCCTGCAAGACAGTCGGAGCATGCGTGCAAAGTCAGATGGAGATGAAGAGATCAAAGTGTTGAAGCAGACCAGATGGCCACTGAGACACATTCCAGCTGAAGTTAAAGTGCTGCAGCCAACATGTAACCAGACAGAAGCATCTCACCAGCAGCCAACTGCTCCGGAGCGCAGCAGGGTGGCCGTGGATGCCAGCTCATACTGGTCTTAGACCAGTGCCACCACGGCCAGTTTCACACCGTTTGCTGTCATTTTCCCACTTCAACAGAAATGATCTCATTTTTTAATGTTAAAAGGCAGAATTGCGTGTGTTGTTTTAGGGG